>NC_135659.1:98045316-98217714 GCF_964188315.1 Podarcis muralis
GCTGAAGGAACCAAACACCGAGTCTCCCTCTGAGCACCAGTGATATTTTGATATTCAATGAAGCTGCGAGACTTGTGATTAAAATAAGAGATAAATTGCCTGGGAAATTATCAGATTTAATGCTTGAACCAAGGGATGCCCACCTTCAGATAGAGATGCTGTAAAACTGCTATTACCAGGTTTTCTTGCAGAGATACAGTGACTGGTTAACTGCTTTATGCTTGTAGTGCAGACTTACTGAGCTTCTGCTATTGAGTTTGGCCATGCGGGACTGCACACTGTATGCACAAGAAAGTAATGGGGCTGAGGAGGTAATTAACCCCCATCGTTAAATCCAGGAATCCCTTAATGATTCTGCCTTTGGATCTATGTGTCTTCAGCTGGCAGGAGACAAGAGAGACAGGCAGCTGAAGTAACTCGTGTCACTGGGATGCAGGATGTTCTCAACTGCCAACTCTCTGAACCCTTCTTGTTGCTCTCCCTGCAGGGATGCCAGATGAGCAGAGGGAGGGGCTGCAGGAAGAGCTGATTGACAGCATCCTGCAGGTCTTGCAGCGCAACCCACAGCTTCACTACTACCAAGGCTACCACGACATCGTGGTCACCTTTCTGCTTGTGGTTGGAGAGAGACTGGCAACGACCCTCGTGGAAAAGCTTTCAACCCATCACCTCAGGTACTCTTGTCTGCGTTAGAGAGCACCCCTGGCTGCGGAGCCGGAAAGGAGTCATGGAGCAGGCTCCCGGGTTGCTGCGCAGTGGCGAATTCACATGGCGACCCACCTGGGTTCCAGGAATAGGTTAGCGGTGGCTGTTAGGTCCCTGCTGCAGAATGGTGCCTCTGCCTTTAACAAGGAGTGAGCCAGAAAGAAAAGTCCACACAGTGAAAACGAGGATGCTCAAGTTGCTCCTTGAGAGCCAGTGTGGTGTAGTGGTTAAGAGCGGTAGTCTCATAATCTGGGAAACCGGGTTCGAGTCTCCGCTCCTCCACATGCAGCTGCTGGGTGACCTTGGGCCAGTCACACTTATTTGAAGTCTCTCAGCCCCACTCACCTCACAGAGTGTTTGTTGTGGGGGAGGAAGGGAAAGGAGAATGTTAGCCGCTTTGAGACTCCTTAAAGGGAGTGAAAGGCGGGATATCAAATCCAAACTCTTCTTCTTCTTACCTTGGAACCCCCAGATCTCCAACTTTCTCTCTCTGAGCCAGGGGTCTGCAACCTTTTTCATGGGCCAGTCCACTCTCCTTCAGAACTTGGGGGGGGGGGGGGACTATATTTTGGGGGGGGGGGGAAAGAAGAACTAATTCCAATGCCTCACAAATAACCCAGAGATGCATTTTAAATAAAAGCAGACATTCTACTCATGTAAAAACACGTTGATTCCCAGACCGTCTGCAGACCAGATTGAGAAGGCGATTGGGCCGGATGGGGCCGCATCTGGCCCATGGGCCTTAGTTTGCCTACCCCTGCTCTGAGCACATCCAACGGGATTTACATAGGAAGCTCCCTTATATTGAGTCAGACCATTGGTCTACCTAGCTTGGTGTTGCCTACATTGACTGGTAGCTGCTCTCTATGCTTTCAGGCAGGGAACATGCCCAGCCTTACCTGCAAACGCCAGGGATTGAACCTGGCACCTTTTTGCATGCAAAACATGTTCTCTAACACTAAGCTCTGGCCCTTCCCATTAAGTGTCTTTCCTGCCACAGTGGGTCCTAAAGCCTTTGTACTGTGCATCAGCCTCCCGCTAAGGGAGCTGGGGTTGGTTCTTGAGTGGAGCTGCCTAGTGCCTGTGTTCTTTCCACTTCCCGCTGTTTGGGTTTGCAGCCTCCCAACCTCCCAATGAGGGTTAAAAGGGACGCGGGTGGCACTGTGGTCTAAACCACAGAGCCTAGGGCTTGCCGATCAGAAGGTCGGTGGTTTGAATCCCCGCGACGGGGTGAGCTCCCGTTGCTCGGTCCCTGCTCCTGCCAACCTAGCAGTTTGAAAGCATGTCAAAGTGCAAGTAGATAAATAGGTACTGCTCTGGCAGGAAGGTAAACGGCGTTTCCGTGCGCTGCTCTGGTTCGCCAGAAGCGGCTTAGTCTTGCTGGCCACATGACCCAGAAGCTGTCTGCAGACAAACGCCAGCTCCCTTGGCTTATGGAGTGAGATGAGCGGGCAACCCCAGAGTCGTCCACGACTGGACCTAATGGTCAGGGGTACCTTTACCTTTAATGACAGTTAAACGTCCCCTACCTCCTGACTGTTAGCTTGCTCAGTTGGAGGAGGGACATGCAGGCCCTTCTGAAGGGAGAAGTCCAATTCCCCTCCTCTCTGAACCACATTCTCTGCATGTCACCCAGGCTTATTAAAAAAATTAAAGGGTGGGTTTCAACATTGTGCTATTACAAACGTTCCATCTGTGCAAGCGTATTAGGTTGCCAGATGGAATGACTCCCCCTTCCCCCCGTTCTGGGGTTTCTGCCACCCACTCCAGGGCCAAAGGTAGAATGGGCAAGGAGAAGGAAGCCCCACTGTGCAAGCAAAAGCCCTTACAGAGGGCTTCCACTGATGGGTTTCTTGGGTGAATCCCACCCAAAGATTCAACACCTCCTTCCTGCACTTCCACTGGGCTTCTGTAATAGAGATGGTTGAAACCCAGGTCCTTGGCTATAGACGTTGCACCTGTCCTCGTTGTTCTAGGACTGTGCTACCTAAAGTTCCCGGAACTAGTCTGCCCGGGAATCAGCATTGTGTTGCTTTTGCTGTTGCTTCTTGATGTAGATTAGAAAACGTTCTGCTGCACTTTGATAAGGCGGTGGTAGTTCTGCCCAACCCAGTGAAAAAGCGCAGTGGGGAAGGGACTGGATGGATTAAAATCTTCTGGGTAGAAGTAAGAGGACATAATCTATTCTGATCTTATTGTAACTGCAATACAAACAGAGTTGCAATACGCACAATAGAACAGTCTTAAAAGAGGACAAAGAAAAAATGTATTTCACTGTACTGTGGGATGGCAGGTGCAGTTATAAGGGAGGCTGATGAATGCCTGATGCTTTGCTGCTGCTGTTTCCCAATTTCCATCCATTGTTATCTTGTTTGCAATGGGAGGGACTGGGCAGCTCTGAGAGATAAGTATTCCAGTCCCAAACAAAAGCCAGGCCAGCCTCCTGCAGAGAAATCACTCTCACACCCTTTCTAAATACTAACTAGAAATTGAGGCAAAGGTTGAAGGAGTGTGTTAAATCTACAGAGCCTGCTGGGAGAGAGGGTTGTGTTCCCCAGATTCTTCTCAGGACCAGTGTCTAGACCCACAGTCTGCTTTCAGTCTGTGTCGAAGCAATTGTGGCATTCACAGTGCACCAAGCCCCTTGTGAGCATAGTTTTCTCAAGAACATAAAGTGTGTTGTTATTTTCCAAAAGCAAGCCATGACTTTGGACCCACGCCTTCAGGGTTTCTGCATGTTTTTCTGCTGGAGTCCTGGTGACTTTCCTTTTCTAAAATAGAAAAATTGGACCTGCATGGTCACTTGTGTTTCTCTGTCGCAACAGCCTCTCTTGTGTTCAGGTTTGTACACTTGCACGCCGTATACTGCGAGCGAGCCTCTGGCTGTTGGAACCAAAAAGTATCCCATCTCCATGAGCCAAAGCTATTCCCACTTCCCTGGGCATTTGGGTATCTCTTGGCTTCTGGTCTGCTTTGCACCGTTTGCTGTCTGTGATAAACAAGAGAGCGTTTGCTTCACGCTGCCTTGGCTGACCAGACCTCCTTTGCCTGGCAGGGATTTTATGGACCCGACAATGGACAACACCAAGCACATCTTAAACTACCTGATGCCCATTATAGACCAGGTGAATCCAGAATTGCACGACTTCATGCAGAGGTAGGTAGAAGTGCTGCACTTTCATTTTTTTAAAAAATGCATGCAACTGAAGGTTAACTCTAGGAAGTCCTCCTTTACTGCTTCCTAGCATGACTGAGCAGTGCCTTTTTCAGCGCCCCTCTCGAGAAGCAAAACTTGGAGAATTTGGTGATGCAGTTAGTGGCTTCTAGGCCTTCTGTGTCCATATTCCTTTGTATTCTCTGAGAAATAGAATTGGAAGCGACCTTGAAGTGGGACATCCAAAAGCATTTCTGATAGGCAGACACCTGTTCAGTCTTGGCAGCCTCCAAGGAAGAAGATGTCACAAGGCTCTTTTGATAGCTTGTCCCTTCCTGAATTGCTGCTGAATCCCATGCCATAGCATGAGAACAGCCATCCCAGATGCAACTTGCAACCGGGGGGGGGGGTGGTTGAGCAAACGGGATGCTTTACCTTGACCCTTTTGTTTCTTTGCTCCTCTTTTTTGCACAGAGCTGAAGTGGGGACCATTTTTGCTCTCAGCTGGCTGATCACCTGGTTTGGACACGTGCTGTCTGACTTCAGACACGTCGTGCGGTTGTACGACTTCTTCCTGGCATGCCACCCGCTAATGCCAATCTACTTTGCAGCAGTGGTAGGTGTCGCTCACTTCAGCAGTGGAACATGAACCAAACCAGGCTGTGCTTTTTGCTTCCCGCCCCCTTTAAAATGATTTAAGGTGCATAAAGCTGCAAGAAACAGCTTTGCTGCTTAGCGGCTGCTTCGCCTTCAGCATAGAGTTCCAGTTGCAAACCTTCCATCAAGAAAACAAGCTTGAGTCTGTAGCAGAGAGTACCTGCTTCTCCTCCTTGCGTTAAGCTATAATAATAATAATTTCTTATTTATACCCCACCCATGAGTCTCCCCAGCCACTCTGGGCGGCTCCCAATCGAGTGTTAAAAACAATACAACGTTAAATATTAAAAACTTCCCTAAACAGGGCTGCCTTCAGATGTCTTTTAAGGTTAGGATAGCTGCTTATTTCCTTCACATCTGAAGGGAGAGTGTTCCACAGGGTGGGCGCCACTACCGAGAAGGCCCTCTGTCTGGTTCCCTGTAACCTTATTTCCCGCAGTGAGGGAACTGTCAGAAGGTCCTCGGCGCTGGATCAGCACCAACACTTTGAATTGTGCTCAGAAACGTACTGGGAGTCAATGTAGGTCTTTCAGGACCGGTGTTATGTGGTCTTGGCGGCCGCTCCCAGACACCAGTCTAGCTGCCGCATTCTGGATTAATTGCAGTTTCCAGGTCACCTTCAAAGGTAGCCCCATGTAGAGCGCATCACAGTAGTCCAAGTGGGAGATAACTAGAGCATATTATTATTATTATTATTATTATTATTATTATTATTACCATCATCATCATCAGTTTTGCTGTGCTTGGGCAGAGAAGTTTCACAGAAAACGTTGCCAGCAGTCCATACCATAGGGATGGGAAATATTCTGCATGTTGTAGAGGAAGGCTGCTGTTTGTCAGAGGACGATGGATCATTACTTGGGACCTATCCATAAAGTCAAGGGCGAGCTGCTGCTGTGGAGCCATGAGTGCTTGTGCTCTCTTTATCCTGGCAACTCTCACATGCAGCAGCAGCAGCACGAGGGCTGCATCTGGTTGCCCGGAGGTAATTTTGACTTGCCACAGTTCATGGAGTCATATAATTTTTGGAAGACACCCCAAGGGGCATCTAGGCCAACCCCCCTGCAATGCAGGAAAATTGTAAGGGAGACACATGGACTGCGTTTCACTTGCTATTTCCAAAGAAACCAAACTACAAACGAGGGCATACCCAAAGGGTTTAGAGTGGAACGCTCCTTGCAGCATCCTTTGGCAGGGACCTTTTCCTTTTTTTTAAAAAAAATGGAATTTTATTTACAACATAACATAACCCCCCCCGCCTCCCCACTACAGAAATCCACCCTCATTATACAGTGAGCATAACATACAACAATACAGACAACCAAATAAAAGACTTCTTTTATCCTGTATCTGGCCTCCTTATTTACTTCTTATAAGCTGTTTCCTTTATGAATAATTATTAAGATTTTTCTAATTATAACTTAAATATCTACAAAGTCTCCTGCAGACATTAATCGAAACATGTCCAGGTATGTATTTTAGGGCACAGTTTTGTGAAGTATTCTCTGCGTTTCCCCCATGCTTTTTGAAACTCTTGTCACATGAGATCACAGGTGGCAGGGACCTTTTGAACCCTTGGCGATGGTAGCCCTGTGACAGGGAAGTGTTGGAGCCATGCGCCACCTAAGCTGAGTTGTAATAATAATAATTTTTATTTAAACCCCGCCCTCCCCAGCCAAGGCCGGGCTCAGGGCGGCTAACAAGCAATAATAAAAACAAGTTGAATGAATACAACTTAAAAACAAGATTAAAATGCAACATTAAATATTGAAACATTAAAATGCAGCCTCATCACAGGAGGAGAAAGGAAAAAGAGAAAAGAAAGAGGAGGAGGGAATCAAATTGGCTCCAAGCCAAAGGCCAGGTGGAACAACTCTGTCTTACAGGCGCTGCGGAAAGAAATCAGATCCTACAGGGCCCTGGTCTCATGAGACAGAGCGTTCCACCAGGCCGGAGCCAGTGTTGAAAAGGCCCTGGCTCTGGTTGAAGCTAATCTAACTCCCTTAGGGCCCGGGACCACTAGGGTGTTGCTGTTTTATGGACCTTGAGGCTCTCCGTGGGGCATACCGTGAGAGGTGGTCTCGTAGGTACGAGGGTCCTAGGCCGTGAAGGGCTTGAAAGGTCAAAACCAGCACCTTAAGCCTGACCCTGTACTCCACCGGGAGCCAGTGCAGCTGGAAAAGCACTGGGTGAATATGCTCCCATGGCAGAGACCCTGTGAGGAGCCTCGCTGCAGCATTCTGCACCCGTTGGAGTTTCTGGGACAGCTTCAAGGGCAGCCCCACGTAGAGCAAATTACAGTAGTCAAGCCTGGAGGTGACCATTGCATGGATCACTGAGTTGCTGCTTGCTTCTCTGCAGATCGTGCTCCATCGCGCACCGGAGGTTCTCGCCTGCGAGTGTGACATGGCCTCCGTCCACCATCTTTTATCGCAGATCCCACAAGACCTTCCGTACGAGACCCTGATCAGTCGAGCTGGAGACCTCTTCGTTCAGTTTCCACCATCGGAACTTGCCCGGGAGGCTGCTCAGCAGCAAGCCGAAAGGTGGGTAATGACCGCCTTTAGTTGGGGCGTTAGTGGAGATGTAGCGCAACATACTCCTCCTGGGGTCGTTTGTCCACCTTGGGTCCCCACCCTGTGCTCCGCTCTCACACGAGGCTCCTAGAAGCTGTCAGCATGCAACAGCGGCCACACTTCGGGAACGGCTTCGACTGGCCGGCTAAACCAGGTGAGGGTAGCCGATGGGTCTCAAACCCTCAGTGAGTTAGGGATATCCCTGCATGTGAAGACAGGCTCTGGTGGATTGGGCGAGACCAGTCATGGGTCCAGCAGTCAAAAAGGCAGTTTCTGCACATGCTGGCCAAACTACCAGCAGTACTGAGGAATTCAGAAAGAAGCAGAGATTTCTCCTCCGTGTGCCAAAAAGGCAACCCACTCTCTGCCTTTAAAACTTCAGTTTGAGGGAAAGTAGCTTGCCCTTTCAGCAGTTGAGTTTTCACTCGGTAGCTGCTTATGTCGTCTGCTGCAGCAGAAAAAAAGGAGCAAGAAACCCGTGAGAGCTCCACTATCCTCTTCTGAGCATCTCAAATATCCGTTGTCCCTTTTGCCTGTTGTGTAAGATAAGGTCACTCAAGGTTTCTACAAGTGCCGTCTCCTGGCTCTGATAACAGCTGCAGGCCGGTTTGATCGCCTGCTGGCTGTGGGTCTCAGATGTTGCCTGTGTAGACAGAATGGGGCTGGCTGCTTGTTTCTAGGTATCCATGTGAGTTCAGCAAGCAAGGTCATTTCAGGAGTTCAGGCAACTCTGATCTGCTCTTCCGTTTCCTCGTCTGAGGTGGACTGATCCCTAGGAAGTGAGCTTCCTGCCCATATCCTTTTAAGAGAACCAAACCTGAGAATTTTAACTCCTGGTAAAGTTGCTAGTTTCCAAGATCCGGAAAACACAACTGACTTCAGGGGTGCTTTCCACATTTATTGTGATACCCTGAGCCAGTGTGGTGTAGTGGTTAAGAATGGTAGACTCGTAATCTGGGGAACTGGGTTCGCGTCTCTGCTCCTCCACATGCAGCTGCTGGGTGACCTTGGGCTAGTCATACTTCTCTGAAGTCTCTCAGCCCCACTCACCTCACAGAGTGTTTGTTGTGGGGGAGGAAGGGAAAGGAGAATGTGAGCCGCTTTGAGACTCCTTCGGGTAGTGATAAAGCGGGATATCAAATCCAAACTCCTCCTCCTCCTTCTCCACAGCAGGAGAACCATATCCTGCCTGGCTGCTTGGGATGACGTGCCCTGCCTCTGTTTCCTTCTTCCCCTACAGGACGGCTGCTTCCACCTTCAAAGACTTTGAGCTGGCTTCGGCCCAGCAGCGGCCCGACACGGTTCTCCGGCAGCGCTTCAGAGAGCGGCTCCGCGCGGAGGAGCGGGCAAAGATGCTCTTGGCAACGAAACCAAGGACCAACCGCTTTGTCAAGCTGGCAGTCATGGGGCTGACGGTGGCGCTGGGCGCGGCAGCTTTGGCTGTGGTGAAGAGCGCGCTCGAGTGGGCACCCAAATTCGAACTCCAGATATTTCCCTGAGAGTCGAGGAGGAAGTTCCCAGCTTACCGTGTCCTGCTTGGTGCACCGGGCATAGGCAGCCATGTCTGCAGAAGGCAAATTGGGTTTTGGAAACCCCTGCTCTCCTTCCTCCCCCCCTCCTGCAACCTGCCTTACTAATTCAAGCCCCCCAGGCCTGGACCTGCAGTCATCCTGCTCTCACCTCCTCTTCGTCGTCCTCCCGGAGCATCCAGAGCCTCTGGGGAACCTCTTTCGGAACAAGGGAAGTGGCTGCCTTGGCTGCTACAAGGCTAAAGAACCTCATTTTTTGCTGTGCTTCCTGCCCTGTTCCTGGGCCTGTAGCCTGTGTAGCACTTGAGAGAAGTTCCATTCTTCCCTCCGGGTCTTTGGCAAAATGGGAGAGGAAGAAACAGAAGAATATTTTCAGGGACGGTACTGGTTCTCCAATATTAACTGAGATGGAGTGAGGGGAGATGAGTCTGGGCCCAGCCGTTCAGAGGTGTCCTCCCCTCCTTTCCCTCTCACCTATTTAGTTGCCTGCATTCCTAGATGTGGAACTGAAGAGGCAGTTTCCGACAAGTTAAAACACTGGGAATCTGCTTGTTTTTGCTTTTGAGGTCTGCAGCAGATTGGCTCACGTTATCTCTCTCGACTGCGAAGCCTGCAGCAGGGGTTGCAAGCATATGAACATGTTTCATCTCGGAGGCCATGTAGCTGTCACCCAGCCACCCACAGCACAGGTATTTCTCTCAGCCAGGCCCGAGTAGGAAATTCTGCGTCTGGCGCATGAGGAGTTACTCCTTGGAACGTGGTCCATTATGGCTTTCAGGGTTATTTCTGTTGCTACCATCTTGCAAAATCAATAGCAGCAGTTTCCGTTAATGATCTTTCCGTTAAGGGAGAGATCTTCCTGTTGTGAAATTTCGCCCTGCTGCAGGAGCAACGTAGCTGATGTGAGGAGAAAAGTGCTTTAAAAGATCTGAGCCACTAACAGAAATAGACGTACTGTCATGCACGAAGGGTTTTCCAGAAACTGTCCACTCAATCCAAAGTCCCAGGCACTCCATAGATAACCCCCCATGCACCTCTACCTCCTTCCTCTGCTAATAAACCCTCACAAGTGTCCTTACCTGATTTACACAGCTGAGTCCTTTTTCCCTGATGGCAATTATGTATTCAGTCACCTGTAAAACTACCTTCTCAGTCGGCCAAGCATTACTGTGGAGGGCGAAGGAAAGTCCAAACCAAGGACCCAACTGCTTGGTCAAACTGGCAGCCCTGAGGCTGATGGTAATGCTGCGTTCGCCAACTTTGTCACGTTTGAGCAGACAGCAGAGCACTCGGGACCTGTGGCCTTTTGCTATCTGCTGCAATGAACTCATTCCAACAGCGACGGAAGCCCAGGTTGCTCCCTCTACCCCGGAAGATGAGCAGACTTGGCCCTTCAAAAGGAGCAGCTCCCAGAGGACACCACAGTGCCTGGAGCCCTTAACGACACGGTAGCAAGGCCTAGAGCTAACCAGTGCATGCATTTGTTTTGCTTTTAAGAGTGCTGGATTCTGCTGTGCATTGGGATTTGCAGTCACCGGAAAGACAGGGGGCAGAAAAACAGAGAGACCTCCTTTTCCCTGTTTTGCCTGCTGGGAATATCTTCTCACCAAGCCGAGAACTGACCCCGGAAGGACACATTGCTGCCTCTCTATTTGGATTGTGCTTCCTGCAACCAAGTCATTCAGCTATTGGTGTCTTTTGGGGGGGGGAGCTTCTCCAGTGGGGCAGTGCCGTTCAGCTTGGGTGGGAGGCAGATCAACCTGCCACCCATTGGTTGTGGGCCTTGTGGTATCAGGAAGCCATGGGCGTGGGGATACCAGCATGTCCCACCAGCAACAGTGAAAAGCAGGGAAGGGAAAGTGTCATCTTTGTCCCCGGTTGCCAATGCAGTGCTCTCCAGATGTTAAACTACAGCTCCCATCATCCCTGAGGAAGTTGGGAGTGCAGTACCTGAAATATCCACATTGGCTACGCCTTTCTCAAGTGGCCACAGTGTGGATCGTAGCATTCCTCTGAAAGAGCAGGGGCTTGAATGATTGACACCTGCCGCAAGGGCTGGGGCTTTTCGTTACCGGACGGTGTGGGATGGAAGAAACACGTGAAGCATTATTTTACTAAGCACTTTATGAAAATCAAGGCTAAAAGAGGAAGACTTAGAAGGAGGCCTACTTATCCCTTGTGGGTTTTCTTCTTGCCTTAGCAGGAAATGGTTTCCTAGCAGGTTCAGACACTTTCCATTTGAGGTGTATATGAGACCTGTGGAAGCTGCATCTGCAGCCTGAACGAGGCTGGATGCAGCCTTGGCCCGAAGCTGTTCCGTGTTAGTCAGGCAGCAGAATGCAGGAAAAGGTTTAAGACAGGCACCCTCTTCCCTCTGCTCCTTGTGGCAATGATGGGCTGACTTCTGGTTTATTAAAATGGAAGAGTCATTTCCCCTCCCTCTCACATGAGCTACCACCAGATATAGATATGTATTAAAACCCCCAAATTTCAGCAGGTCTAGAATCTGCGGAAACGAAACTTCGTGCAGCAGTGGCGAGGGGAAGCTTTGTTTCATGATCAGCATTCACCAGCTTTTTAAGCTGAAAGCACACAAAACCAGCTGATTACAATTAGCAGAATCCGCTAGTAAAGTGAGACTGCAGCAGCTTTGAATGCTCTCATATGCAAGATAATATTCTCTGTGTGTTGAAAACTAGCCTGTCAGGGGAAGGGGTTCAGCCTAGTTTTTCCCCACCCCCCACATGTGCTTTTTTTCTGCCTGCGGGGAGGACATCGCCTGAAGCCTGGAGTGATAACTGTAAGGCAAGCTTTGCCACTTGATTTAGCTGAAAGTATAAACTGACCCTTATTATCCCAGAGGGAAGAGCAGTACAAGTGAGCGCAAACACTTTGCTCTCCGTTGACTGCAATGAAGGGAGAAACTCATGCATCAAGAATAAACCACATGGAAGACCATCATGTATGTGAAGCCACGGGAGGTGGGACTAACCTTTTATCTCCATCCTTTTAGCTGTGCAGAGACAAGAGTTAAGCCCCAGGCTGACTCTTCCCTCTGATGTGCATTGCTGCAGGCTGGTGAATTCGACAGCCACATAACTCTGCCTTTGTGTCTCCTGCAAAGTCGCCGACTCTGCTTGCGGTAACTGTTGGAACTCGTGCCGAAGCAGGTGGCCACCATGAATGCATTTGGTGACACGCTACAGTTCTGCCAGGTTCCCTAAAGCAGAGTGTCCCTTGGACTTTGGGGACTGAACCATTACTGTAGCCTGCCTGCTAACACTAGGAAACCACCGAGCAGCCTGTTGCATTTTGCAACTAGCCAGGCTTGTAGGGCGGCCTGCTGGTCTACGCAGTTGCAGACCAGTAGCAAAACCAGGTGGTTTAAGTGACACCCAACTGGGCCACTTTGCATAGACTAGCAGGCTACCTTTGTTGGTGCTCCTTCACGACTCGTGCAGGCCTCCCTGTTGCCAACCCGCAATAGATACGGCAACAGGTGTGTCAAAAAAAGGGAGCACTTTCTGAAGGGGAGAGGCAGCTGGAAGAAGAAACAGCTGCTGCAGTTACAAGCTGCAATGCCAGACGTCCTGGGTCAAAATCATGGCCAGGGAGATGCCCGCCAACTCAAAGCCACCTTCCGTGGGGAAATCGGTTATTTCTTTCCTCGTGCATAGGCGTTCTCTGATGAAGTTGCTACTCTGTATAAAGATTATACATATGTATGTAAAATGCAGATTTGTACAAGGCTTGTAATTGTGTAAAAAAATACCCCAACAACCAAATAAACACTATACCCACTTACTAAACAGATGCGTTTGCAGCACTGCGTTTCCTCCTCTTCCCTGACCCACTTTGACTCGTTTTATCTGCTTGCTAGTCTCTGGTATATGGGACGCAGGTGGGGCTGTGGGTTAAACCACAGAGCCTAGGGCTTGCCGATCAGAAGGTCGGCGGTTTGAATCCCTGCGACGGGGTGCGCTCCTGTTGCTCGGTCCCTGCTCCTGCCAACCTAGCAGTTCGAAAGCACATCAAAGTGCAAGTAGATAAATAGGTACCACTCTGGCGGGAAGGTAAACGGCGTTTCCGTGCGCTGCTCTGGTTCGCCAGAAGCGGCTTAGTCCTGCTGGCCACATGACCCGGAAGCTGTACGCCGGCTCCCTCGGCCAGTAAAGCGAGATGAGCGCCGCAACCCCAGAGTCGTCCGCAACTGGACTGAACGGTCAGGGGTCCCTTTACCTTTACCATCTGGTATGTAATACCAGTTCCTGGGGAGAGCCCTGCTGTCCCCTCTGAGCTTCCTTTATGCATCTGTTCAGCCACTGCGAGAATTAGGGGAGTCCCCTTTGGCCTGATCCCACAGGCGGCGTTCTCCCAATGAGCTTGTTTGGAACGGCTTCTGCATGTGACGGAACAAGTCATCATCTGCTTTTCATGGGGTTGACCCCGCGATGTATAATAAGGCTGCCCTAAGCAGCAGTTGCTTTGTACAATCTCTGCCTGGAGGCAGGCCTATGTGGATTAGCCCTCCCTGCTTTTTAAAAAGTCTGCTCTCCCTTTTCTAGCAGCAGCCGGTCAGATGCCTTAAATACTCCACCTTCAGTCAACGGGATCCACTGCTTGTCTGACTCACATGATGTTTCAGAATTATTTCAGAGAAGCAAAAGATTCTTCAGAGCTGGGAAAGCCAGAGAGAAAGATCTGGAATGTGATCATCTGCCCACACAAAGGTGGTCTTTCAAAAATAGCTGTTTTAGAACAGTGCTGATAGCACTTCAGTTTTTATTTCCAGGTTTGCAGTCAAAGGTTTTTTAATTGCCCCAGACCAAACACTTACATAGGTGCGAGTCAGCAGATGCAAGACAAGGTTGACTGGTGGGTGCATTTTAACACCTTATCTCCTAGCACTTTCTTATTTTATGGAACAAACAAAAAAGAAAGGAAATACCCCAATTCCCCAAACCCGGAGCAAAAAGAAAACCTTTTGTGTTTTAAATCAATCCAGCCGCCTTCTTTTTTAATTTTGCACCTGCCTTAATTCTGCGCCCCCAGGACGGATGATAAGAATCCATGTTACGCTTTTATCAAGTCTGTGAACTGAGTTAGGCTGAAGGAATCTGGGGACACGGGACTGCAAAACCCCAAATACAAAGCCTCACTAACCTGGCCCTGAGCAATACAAGTTAAGTTACTATTGCAGCTCAACTACCTGCAGGAAAAAAACGCAGCAACAGGTTTATAAATAACTTTTATTAGAGCAAATCAAGTAAATATTGTACACAAAACCCAGCGTATTTTGTAGTGGAACTCAGTGCCGACAAGCCTGGTTCTAATGCACCGTAGGGCACCGCCCCATCTGTGATAGGGGTCAGAGCTTAGCTAAGCACCTGCAGCTTGGCAAGAACAGCCTCTGCTCCTATAGCCTTGGAAGGACGCAGAATGTAATGCTGCCATAGGGAAGGGAAGCAGGAAAAACTGGTTGTAGAGAAAGGAGCAAAAACAGCATCTCTCCACGGACATTGCAAGAAGCCTGTCTGCACGAGGACTACAATAAGACGTCCAGCCTGTCCTCAAACCCAGTAAGAGGCCAGCAGTTCCACTCAATCCTTTTGCCCAGCCCTCACATGTATGGGAAGCAAGTCGTCTTCTCTATGGCGCATGAGCTGAGCCTGTGAGTCTTGACCTTCGCTGTGCCAGAGCCATTCCAAAAGCCCAGGCTGTCCCAGAGCTCAGCTTGACGTTCGCTCCGGACTTCCATTCCCCTGAAGCGAGACAGCCTCTTCTTCCAGAAGCTCAGAGTTCTCCTCCCCTCTTGTTTAATGGCAGTTCTGACAGTTCGGGTGGCAGGGGGCTCCGTTCAGCTTGCAGCGGCAGCCCCCGCTGGTATCGCCAGAACCCTGCGGGGGGAGGAGGAGGAGACAGAAAGCAATGAAACACGGGGCAGGCGGAGGGGTACATAAGGACGAGATTATCTCACAGGGCTGGAGATGGAGGAAGCCATGGGAGGGTCCTGATGAGAGTGCAAGGACAATGTAGGTCTTCCTGTACAGGAAAGGTCAGGGTCCAAAAACAAAGCGGGTCAGGAAATTGCCAGACAGGAAAACGGGAAGAGATGGGAGGAAACCTCCTGTAGGATTGCTACTTTCGAAATTGTCCTTCATGTGATTATGTGGGAAATTGCTTCCTTCGAAGTTAAAAAAGACCGCCCTACTTATTTGTGCATTGTCACCCTGTAGTCAATATTCTAGTTTTCCTTTTCAGAGCTAGCCGACCTGACTGGAAGAGTCCGCGACCAGAAGGAGGAGAACTATCGGGAGGAACGGAGGAAATTTAAAGACTACTTAGCTAAATATGTTCAGATAATTTAAATTGGAAAGCTTGCAAATACCAGATAGGCTTAGGATTTAAATATGGAATGTGATGAATTAATATGTTTAAATGCAGAATTGGATAGAAAGAAAGAGGTTAAGTGATTAAGTTAATTTTAAGAGAATATTGGTTTTGGAAAATCGTTAAAAAAGATATATATTGAAATTCAACCAGGGGGATATGAGGAAGTCACTTAACAATGATACTAAGATTGGTTTAAATAAGGTAATGATTTATGTTTGTTTTTTAAAAACATTGGAAAATCAATAAAAATTGGGGGGAGGGATTCTAGTTTTCCATCTGGATTCTCTAGTTTGGGTCTGGAAAATAGGAAAGAAGGAATGAAGGGGCCTAGCGCAGTAGAGCACATTGGGATGCAGTGACTTCTGCTATTCCTGCACTGCAAGGGGCTTGCACATCTTGACAGCTTGGATACGCCTCCTGCAACAGTTTTGCACACCAGAGCAGTTCCAACAGTCCTTGGGTTCAAAGGTGAACACAGCAGGCCTCATCGTATGCATGACCAGAAGCAGTTCCCAGCCACACAGGTCTCTCAAAAGACACCTGATTACATCCCTTGTGCTGGCGTGGCTGGACAGGATTCTTGGTCTGCAACACCAGGGCTGTGGAAGAGCCCTAGGCCATTGCTAGCCATCTCTTCTCATTAACTGGAAGCTTCCCATCTCGCCTTTCTCACATCTGCACAATCAAGCCACACAACTTTAAGAAGCCCTGGACCCGAAAAGACGGAAGACTACAGAATTAGGGCATGCCATTTCAGGGGGTGCGACTTAAATGTTTGCAATTTACTTCAGTGCAAAATATGTTTTCGGGTTTGAGGAATTCAAATTTGCTATTGTTTTTGAGACCGGACAACATATAATAATAATAATAAATTTTATTTATATTCCGCCCTCCCCAGCCGAAGCCGGGCTCAGGGCGGCTAACAACAATCAAATAATCAAACAGTCAAATAATCACACATTCTAAAAATATTTCATTATAAAAATTAATTAAAATCAAATTGATGGCAACCGATTAGGCAAAATTCTGTGCAGGTTGCCAGAGGAGGGAGTCAGGCTGCGCCCTGACCAAAGGCCTGGTGGAACAACTCTGTCTTGCAGGCCCTGCGAAAAGATGTCATTTAGCGTTGTAAACCCGTGTATGATTATACACTGCTCTTGGAAAACCAAAGGATTTCAATTTTACCTTCTGAAAGTATGTCCCCTAGCCCAACTCCCACGCAAGGGCAGTAACTCCTTGCAGTGCTTATTGAAGGCATCTGATTGGCCACTGTGGGTACCAGATGCTAGGCTAGGCTGGACTTTTTGTCCGATCCAGTAGAATTTGTCTTACATTCTTACAAAGCTTGGATTGGAGCAGCCACTGAGACCACATAACATAGCCTTGAAAGACCTACACTGGCTCCCAGTACGTTTCCGAGCACAATTCAAAGTGTTGGTGCTGACCTTTAAAGCCCTAAATGGCCTCGGCCCAGTATACCTGAAGGAGCGTCTCCACCCCCATCATTCTGCCCGGACACTGAGGTCCAGCTCCAAGGGCCTTCTGGCGGTTCCCTCACTGGGGGAAGTGAGGTTACACGGAACCAGGCAGAGGGCCTACTCGGTGGTGGCGCCCGCCCTCTGGAACACCCTCCCATCAGATGTCAAGGAAACAAACAACTACCAGACTTTTAGAAGACATCTGAAGGCAGCCCTGTTTAGGGAAGTTTTTAATGTTTGGTTTTATTCTGTTTTTAGTGTTCTGTTGGAAGCCACCCAGAGTGGCTGGGGAAACACAGCCAGATGGGCGGCTTGAAATAATAATAATAATAATAATAATAATAATAATAATAATAATAATAATAATAATAATAATAATAATAATACAGTCATACCTCGGGTTGAAGTAGCTTCGGGTTAAGGATTTTCAGGTTGCGTTCCGTGGCGACCCGGAAGTAATAGAATGCATTACTTCTGGGTTTCGCCGCTCATGCACGCGCAGACGCTCAAAATTTGTCACGCGCATGCGCGGAAGTGGCAAATCATGACCCACGCATGAGCAGACGCGCAGACACGGGTTGCATTCGCTTCAGGATGCGAACGGGGCTCCGGAACAGATCCCGTTCACATTCAGAAGTACCACTGTTATAATAATAATAATAATAATAGTCATACCTTGGGTTACAGACACTTCAGGTTGAATTTTTTTGGGTTGCGGACCACCGAAACCCGGAAGTACCAGAACGGGTTACTTCCGGGTTTCGACGGTCGCGCGTGCACAGAAGCACTAAATTGCGCTTTGTGCATAAGCGGCAAATCGCAACCCGCACGTGCGCAGGCACAGGTTGCAAACATGCATCCCGCACTGATCACGTTCGCAGCCTGAGCGTCCACTGTAATATTATTATTATTATTATTATTATTATTATTATTATTATTATTATTATTAAGCTTCAACAGCCAACCCGTTTCTTGGGAAGAGTTTATCTGTTGCAACACCTTTAGTCCTCCTCTTGCATTCTGCAAGTCCTCACTACGGTCCTCAGCACCTAAACAACCAGATGTTGTAGTCCAGGTGTTTTGGACTACAACTCCCATCAGCCCCAGCCGGCATGCGCAAAGGTTGACAACCATTGCGGTTGAGGTTCCTGGTGTCGCACAGCCCATGCCCACCCAAGCAGATGGAATCTTTCAAAGCCAAATCCGTGAATGTGTTGGGGGTCTTAAAGGGCCCCAGAGCCCACCACACACCGTTTGAAGAGAATCCACTTGATCAACACATACCGCAGGCCCCCACCGCGGCCCTTTAGTCACCCAGCAGATCTCCGTGTGGCAGACAGTGCATCGGATCCAGTCGCAGCCGTCTTTCTTCTGCACAATAATCTTGCATGTGGGACAGTGCATGGCCTCCCCTTTCTGAACCATGTTCTGAAAGAGAAAGCATGTTTAGGTTTGCCTCTTCCAAACCTAAGGGGGCAGGGACAGGGGCAAGGGGGTGCTGGCAGGTGATTGCATGGTGCAGACTGTGCCAGAACTGGACTATTCACTCCCCCAGGGTGGGTGGTTGTTGCATGGATGGGTCTAGAAATAATAATAATAATAAAAATAAATTTTATTTATACCCCACCCTCCCCAGCCAAGACCGGGCTCAGGGCGGCTAACACCAGGTATAAAAACAATTGATTGAACTACAACTTAAAAACAAGATTAAAATACAACATTAAAATGCAGCCTCATTTCAGTAGGTACTCAAATCAAAAAAATTTTTGGGGATGGAAACGTCAAGTCTTCACCAAGGCCAACTATCCAGACTGGTCCTACGTGGGCCAGAAAAAAGCCAGGGAAGTCCCCAAATATGAGTTCCATCACAGAAGGAAAAAGGAAAAAGGAAAGAGGGGAAGAGAATCAAGTTGATTCCAAGCCAAAGGCCAGGCGGAACAACTCTGTCTTACAGGCCCCACGGAAATCAGATCCTGCAGGGCTCTGGTCTCATGAGACAGAGCATTCCACCAGGCTGGGGCCAGTGTTGAAAAGGCCCTGGCTCTGGTTGAGGCTAATCTGACTTCCTTAGGGACCTCCAGGGTGTTGCTATTTATGGACCTTAAGGTGCTCTGTGGGGCATAGAAATCCCCAAACTCTTCCAAAACTATATGTGCATGCTGCAAATCAGCTGGGATCAGCATGCATGTGCAAACCAGATCACCAGGCTTTCCCCCCCGCTGATGGGTGATGGAGTCGTGTTGATGTCCGGGCCCAATTCAAGGGGGTCATGTTTTTAAAGCCCTGAGCAAGCCTCAAATATCCAAAGGTGTCTCCATCACTACAGACTTCTCAGGTGTTAAGCTACGTGGGGTGTGTGGGGGCTCTCTTGGTCATCCGGCCCCTCTCAGAAGGGACAGGCTGGGACACAGCCTTCTCTGCAGCAGCCCCTAAGTTGGGGAACTCCCAACCCCCCGGAGGCGCCCTGAGCCCCTGCACAGCTTGTGCCATACAACGAAGCCACACGCTCTTTACTTTGCCCTTTGACAACTGAGGGGGTTTGTGGAACCCACCTCTTTCACTGAATTTATACTGCTCTGTTCTGTTTGGAACGGTTTTGAATGTTTGATAGCTGAAATGGTTTTATCTGGGGGGGGGGGGGGTTGGAATTGTATATTCTACTGTCGGAACCCATCCTGGGTGGGTAGGAAATCTTATGAATAAAAGAATGAATGAAAACATTAAGCTGATCTACTGATTTGTGTTTTTATATATATATGTGTGTGTGTTTGTGTGTGTGTGTGTGTGTGTGTGTGTGTGTGTAAAATAAATACATTTATGAGAAAACAGACGTACATACAAGTAAACAAACATACAATCAAACAAACAGACAAACAAACAAATAATGGAAAAATCAAACAAATCACCACACTATAAGATACAAGAAGATTAATATAATTATCATCATACAGTGGTACCTCGGGTTACATACGCTTCAGGTTACATACGCTTCAGGTTACAGACTCCGCTAACCCAGAAATAGTGCTTCAGGTTAAGAACTTTGCTTCAGGATGAGAACAGAAATCGTGCTCTGGCGGTGCGGCGGCAGCAGGCCCCATTAGCTAAAGTGGTGCTTCAGGTTAAGTACGGACCTCCAGAACGAACTAAGTACTTAACCCGAGGTACCACTGTATATATTCCTGATACTGAACACAATTATAAAACTTATAGAGAAGAAATTTAAAACTGACTTCCAATTAATCTCACCGTACTTTAAGATTCATGATACATTTTTGCATGCCTTTTGTGAATTTTTCATTGCTGACTTTGTGCTGTTTACTACCCTGCTGTTTTTTTCCTTAAAGTTGGAGCTGCCAACATTTTTTGCAGGTAAAATGAACAAGCCAACTGCTCTCTTTCTCAGCAACTTCATGAACCGGGGGGGGGGGGGGGACGGGGGACGAAGGACTGCTAATATACTGTGTGGGCCTGAACTTGGGGGGGGGTGACCCTCTCCCTCCCCCTTTCAGAGCCCCTCGGCCACCCCTTCTCACCAGCAACATCTGTGTGGTCTGCTGCGCAGCCTGGTCATTCTGTGCTCGGATCTGGAGATCATCCTGATACTCTTTGCAGTTCATGTTTTCGTGAATAGCCTGCAGACGAGACATGTGGTTT
This sequence comes from Podarcis muralis, assembly GCF_964188315.1. Lineage (NCBI taxonomy): Eukaryota > Metazoa > Chordata > Lepidosauria > Squamata > Lacertidae > Podarcis > Podarcis muralis. The sequence continues at coordinate 98,065,463 of NC_135659.1, forward strand.
GGATCCTGACCTCCTGTCTCCTTCCCCCAAATGGTTAGCAAACACTTGTAGGGTGCCCCAGAAATGATGTCATGTACCCAATAGCCTCTTATCAAGCCGACCTAGGCATCCGCTGAAAATGGCAGATTCCGGATACCACCAATGGGCAGGAAATGGTCAATTGTTCTATTTTTGTTCTAAAGGTAAAGGGACCCCTGACCATTAGGTCCAGTTGTGGCCGACTCTGGGGTTGCGGCGCTCATCTCGCTTTACTGGCCAAGGGAGCCGGCGTACAGCTTCCAGGTCTTGTGGCCAGCATGACTAAGCCGCTTCTGGCGAACCAGAGCAGCGCACGGAAACGCCGTTTACCTTCCCGCCGGAGCGGTACCTATTTATCTACTTGCACTTTGATGTGCTTTCGAACTGCTAGGTTGGCAGGAGCAGGGACCGAGCAACGGGAGCTCACCCCGTTGCGGGTATTCGAACCTCCAACCTTCTGATCGGCAAGTCCTAGGCTCTGTGGTTTAACCCACAGTGCCACCCGCGTCCCAGTATTTTTGTTCTATGAAGGGTCTTATCTGAATATTCTACCCCAAATACCAATATCCATCCGGGGCCCACTTGGCTCTTCAGCACTGAAGATTACTGGTAATTATTTTTCTTACACACTTCAAGCTGACATCTACATCCATTCCCATTCTGTCTTGCAGTCTACATCTTAAGAAATGTAGAGATGGAAGGGACCCAAGGGTCATCTAGTCCAACCCCCTGCAATGCAGGAATCTCAACTAAAGTATCTTCACCAGCATGCACAATCCCTACTTCACCCATAAACAAGCATTTAGAAGAGTTTGGACTACCTGTATCCAAAGATACAGGTAAAAGTAAGGAACCCCTATGACCCAACAGGCCACCCCATTTGGCCTGCAAGGCTGTTGTTTTTACCTAAACCCTGCCCACCTGCCTTATACCTGACAGCACATGACATCAGGTGTGGCACCAGAAAAAAATTAAGGCACAGCCCTGTGGCTTTCAAGGTGCCAGCAATCAGCTGATAGCTGGGACTTACCTGACTGTAGACATGCAAAGGAGCTCATTTTAACCACTGATCAGGCAGCGAGTGACTGTAGCAAGCTCTTCTGAACATGTTGTCTAGCAAATATTTGCAGTGCCCCAAATCAGCTGACTGTTAGTGCTTGCAAAGGATCTGCAAAGCCTGCTTGCAGACCTGCTTTGAATAGGGGAAATAGGGGAAATGTCCTTTTGCAAGGGCTGGCATCCCTCTGCTTACAGGTGCAGCCTGAATACAAATTGTGCCGGCAAATATATTTTAAAGGGACGCTTGGAATGGATGCAGTCAGTGCCAATCAGCTGATTGACACCGACAGCACACCTTCAAAAGAGCTCGGCTGATTGGCACTGCGAGCCCCTCTGAAATTGCCACCTGATATCATCATGACATAAGGTGACTAGCCTTCCACCAGCAAGGGACAGCCAAGGGCACATCCATGCACAACGGAAGCTTCTAGATGAGCAGAGAGCATCTCACCTGGCAAAGCAGGCAGTTCACCTTCTCGCACACGGGACATGGGAACTCGTTCACGTCGTCCTCGTAGAAGCACCAGCCCCGACAGTCCGTGGTTTTGCAGTGGTAGCTGGAGCGGCTGCGGTTTTCGGCAACGGAGACTCCCAGGTCCAAGAAACGCTGGTACTCGTCTTTGCTCAGGAGCTGGAGATCAAATGGGGAAAACAACATCAGAGGAGACCCCCCAGAGGAAGCAAATTGCCCCAGCTGCCTAATCATGTTATTTTAAGTTAGGGAATCTGCCTCCAAAAGTATCAAGTGAGAATAATGTTACCCGCGGAACCTGGGATTTTGCAAGAGCTGCTGGGCTTAGATAACAGGGTTAATAATAATAATATTATTAACACCAGTGTGGTGTAGTGGTTAAGAGCGGTAGTCTGCTAATCTGGGGAACCGGGTTCGCGTCTCCGCTCCTCCACCTGCAACTGCTGGGTGACCTTGGGCCAGTCACACTTCTTTGAAGTCTCTCAGCCCCACTCACCTCACAGAGTGTTTGTTGTGGGGGAGGAAGGGAAAGGAGAATGTTAGCCGCTTTGAGACTCCTTAAAGGGAGTGAAAGGCGGGATATCAAATCCAAACTCTTCTTCTTCTTCTTCTAATAATAATAATAAATTTTTATTTATATCCCACCCTCCCCAGCCGAAGCCAGGCTCAGGGCTTCATCATTGTAAAATCAAGAATGTTGCAAGCTCAAACTGGTGCATCAATCAATCTGATATGTAGCTCAGTTGGTTAGAGCACGGTGCTAAGAAATGAGGTTACAGGGAGCCACACAGAGGGCCTTCTTGGTGGTGTCACCCACCCTATGGAACACCCTCCCATCAGATGTCAAGGAAATAAACAACTATCTGACTTTTAGAAGACATCTGAAGGCAGCCCGGTTTAGGGAAGTTTTCAATGTTTGATGTTTTATTGTGTTCTTAATATTCTTTTGGAAGCCGCCCAGAGTGTCTGGGGAAACCCAGCCAGATGGGCAGGGTATCAATAATAAATTATTATAATATTATGATTATGATGGTTCCTGCATTGCAGGGGATTGGACTAGATGATCCTCAGAGTCCCTTCCAACTCGACAATTCTTTAATTCTATGATAATCTGCCAGAAACAATTTGTGAGAGCATCCAAGTGGCACACTGATTAGGAGTGTTGAACCAAGGAGTTCAGCGCCCCTCCCTGTGAAGCATCAGAGAGACCAGTCACTCTCTCACTGTCAACCTAGACTACCTCACAAGGTTATTGTAAGGATAAAATTGGGGAGAGGGACGGAAAGAAACACATACACTATCCTGAGCTCCTTGCAGGAAATCCGGTGTGTGTGTGTGTATAAGGTAAAGGGACCCCTAACCATTAGGTCCAGTCGTGGCCAACTCTGGGGTTGCGGCGCTCATCTCGCTTTATTGGGCGAGGGAGCCGGTGTACAGCTTCTGGGTCATGTGGCCAGCATGACTAAGCCGCTTCTGGCGAACCAGAGCAGCGCACGGAAATGCCGTTTACCTTCCCGCCGGAGCAGTACCTATTTATCTACTTGCACTTTGACGTGCTTTCAAACTGCTAGGTTGGCAGGAGCAGGGACTGAGCAACAGGAGCTCACCCCGTCGCAGGGATTCGAACCGCCGACCTTCTGATCAGCAAGTCCTAGGCTCTGTGGTTTAACCCACAGCGCCACCCGCGTCCTGTGTGTGTGTATGTGTGTACAAAACAGACATTTGAACTGGCCTACCGCTTTGACCTCCCGTTCCAGCAACTGCCCTGGGCAGGAGTATTTCTCGTCAATGTAGGGGCAGCGCACTTCGGGCTCCTGGCTGTTGAGGATGGTTCCTCTCAAGCAGTCCCTGGAGAGAGAAATTATGGGGGGGGGGGGGTGAAGGGGACACACACGTCACACAGGAATGGGAGGTTCGGAAACATCGGCCGGTGCAGAATTCAGCAGCCAGGCTACTCACTGGGACAAGGCGGTTTGTGCATATTGCATCCATCCTGGCCCAACTGCTCTGGTTGCCAATGAGTTTCCAGGCTCAATTCAAAGTGCTGGTTTTGAGCTACAAAGCCTTAAACGGCTCAGGACCGCAATATCTCAAGGATGGCCTCTCCCCATATGACCCTAAGATCATCATCTGAGGCTCTTATTCGTTGCCTCCTCCACAAGAGGTCCTGAGGGCAGCAACACAGGAACAGGGCCTTTTCTGCAGTGGCTCCCCATCGGTGGAATGCTCTCCCCAGGGAGGCTTGCCTGGCACTTTCACTATTTAGATTTTAGGTGCCAGGCAAAAACATTGACATTCTTATTATCGACACTCAACATAAAATCACAATAGAATCATAGAATCATAGAATCATAGAATCATAGAGTTGGAAGAGACCACAAGGGCCATCGAGTCCAACCCCCTGCCAAGCAGGAAACACCATCAGAGCACTCCTGACATATGGTTGTCAAGCCTCTGCTTAAAGACCTCCAAAGAAGGAGACTCCACCACACTCCTTGGCAGCAAATTCCACTGTCGAACAGCTCTTACTGTCAGGAAGTTCTTCCTAATGTTTAGGTGGAATCTTCTTTCTTGTAGTTTGGATCCATTGCTCCGTGTCCGCTTCTCTGGAGCAGCAGAAAACAGCCTTTCTCCCTCCTCTATGTGACATCCTTTTATATATTTGTACATGGCTATCATATCACCCCGTAACCTCCTCTTCTCCAGGCTAAACATGCCCAGCTCCCTTAGCCGTTCCTCATAAGGCATCGTTTCCAGGCCTTTGACCATTTTGGTTGCCCTCCTCTGGACACGTTCGAGTTTGTCAGTGTCCTTCTTGAACTGTGGTGCCCAGAACTGGACACAGTACTCCAGGTGAGGTCTGACCAGAGCAGAATACAGTGGCACTATTACTTCCCTTGATCTAGATGCTATACTCCTATTGATGAGGCCCAGAATTGCATTGGCTTTTTTAGCTGCCGCGTCACATTGTTGGCTCATGTCAAGTTTGTGGTCAACCAAGACTCCTAGATCCTTTTCACATGTACTGCTCTCAAGCCAGGTGTCCCCCATCTTGTATTTGTGCCTCTCATTTTTTTTGCCCAAGTGCAATACTTTACATTTCTCCCTGTTAAAATTCATCTTGTTTGTTTTGGCCCAGTTCTCTAATGTGTCAAGGTCGTTTTGAAGTGTGATCCTGTCCTCTGGGGTGTTAGTCACCCCTCCCAGTTTGGTGTCATCTGCAAATTTGATCAGGATGCCCTTGAGTCCATCATCCAAGTCGTTGATAAAGATGTTGAATAAGATCGGGCCCAAGACAGAACCCTGTGGCACCCCACTAGTCACTCTTCTCCAGGATGAAGAGGAACCATTGATGAACACCCTTTGGGTTCGGTCAGTCAGCCAGTTACAAATCCACTGAGTGGTAGCATAGTCAAGACCGCATTTTACCAGCTTCTTTACAAGAATATCATGGGGCACCTTGTCAAATGCCTTGCTGAAATCAAGGTAGACTACATCCACTGCGTTCCCTTCATCTACCAGGCTTGTAATTCTGTCAAAAAACGAGATCAGGTTAGTCTGACATGACTTATTTTTCAGAAATCCATGCTGACTATTGGTGATCACAGCATTCCTTTCTAGGTGCTCACAGACTGTTTGCTTAATGATCTGCTCCAGAATCTTCCCTGGTATTGATGTCAGACTGACTGGGCGGTAATTATTTGGGTCCTCTCTTTTCCCCTTTTTGAAAATAGGGACAACATTTGCCCTCCTCCAGTCTGCGGGGACTTCGCCTGTTCTCCAGGAATTCTCAAAGATGACTGCCAGTGGTTCTGAAATCACATCTGCCAGTTCTTTTAATACCCTTGGATGCAGTTCATCTGGCCCTGGAGACTTGAATACATCTAGACTAGCCAAGTATTCTTGTACTATCTCCTTAGTTATTCTGGGTTGTGTTTCCTCTGCTGAATCATTTGCTCCAAATTCTTCAGGTCGGGCATTGTTTTCTTTATCGGAGAAGACTGAGGCAAAGAAAGCATTGAGGAGTTCAGCCCTTTCTGTGTCCCCTGTTTGCATTTCACCATCTTCCCCTCTGAGTGACCCCACGGTTTCTTTGTTCTTCCTTTTGCTACGAACATACCCATAAAAGCCTTTTTTGTTGCTTTTAACCTCTCTAGCAAGCCTGAGTTCATTTTGTGCTTTAGCTTTTCTGACTTTGTGTCTACACGTGCTGGCTATTTGTTTGAATACCTCTTTGGTGGTTTCCCCCCTTTTCCATTTTTTGTACACATCCTTTTTTAATCTTAACTCAGTTAAAAGTTCTTTAGATAGCCACCCTGGCTTCTTTAGGCACCTTCCATGTTTCCGTCTCATTGGTATTGCCTGAAGTTGTGCTTTTACTATCTCCCTCTTAACAAACTCCCAGCCATCTTGAACTCCCTTTCCTTTTAGTATTACTGTCCATGGGATCTCACCCAGCACTTCCCTAAGCTTTATGAAGTCGGCTTTCTTAAAGTCGAGAAATTGAGTCCTAGTATGCTTGGCTGCTCCTTTCCGCTGTATAGTAAACTTCAGAAGAGCATGATCACTCGCGCCTAATGATCCTTCCACTTCTACCCCACTAACCAGGTCATCAACATTGGTTAGGACCAGATCTAAAATGGCTGTTCCTCTTGTTGCTTCTCCCACTTTCTGGACAATGAAGTTGTCTGCAAGGGCAGTGAGGAATCTGTTTGACCTTATGCTCTTGGCTGAGTTTGACATCCAACAAATATCCGGGTAATTGAAGTCCCCCATTACTACTATCTCCCTTCCTTTTGCATGCTTGGCCATCTGTTCCAGGAAGGCATCATCTATGTCCTCCGTTTGGCTTGGGGATCTATAGTAAACTCCCACAATGAGGTCACTGTTATTCTTCTCTCCCTTAATTTTCACCCAAATGCTCTCACTTTGGCTTTGAGGTTCTAAATCTTGGATCTCTTCACAGGTATACACATCCCTGACATATAACGCCACTCCTCCTCCTTTCTTGTCTGGTCTGTTTCTTTGAAATAGATTGTATCCCTCCATTATTACATTCCAATCGTGGGATTTATCCCACCAGGTTTCAGTGATTCCTATTATGTCATATTTAGTTTGCTGTACCAGGAGCTCAAGCTCATCTTGTTTATTTCCCATGCTTTGCGCATTAGTGTACAGACATTGAAGTCCATTAATCATTCCCCCGTGTCTCTTATTTAAGGATTTTTTCCTCCCAACACTAGGTCTACATGCTCTTTGCTCCATTCGGTCTATGACATTTGGATGATCATCTTCATCAATTGATAGACTCCTACCTTCAGGAGCACTGTCTCCCTCCCCCACATTAGTCAGTTTAAAGCCCTCCTGATGAGGTTTCTGAGATTTTTTGCAAAAACATTCCTCCCAACCGTTGTGAGGTGCAGCCCATCGCTTGCCAGAAGTCCATCTTCAAGAAACTGCAGTCCGTGATCTAAGAATCCAAACCGTTCCTGTTTACACCATTTGCGAAGCCAGTTGTTCACTTCCACTATTTTTCCCTCTCTCCCTGGGCCACGTCGTTCAACTGGGAGGACAGATGAGATGACAATTTGTGCATTTAATTGCTTCAATTTCCTGCCCAGAGCCTCGTAATCTCTTTTGATCTTCTGGAGGCTATTGCTTGCAGTGTCATTGGTTCCCACGTGAACCAAGAGGAAGGGGTATTTGTCAGTGGGTTTTATGATTCCTTGCAGTCGTTCAGTTACATCTTGGATCTTAGCCCCGGGGAGACAGCACACTTCCCGAGACATCTTGTCAGGCCCACAGATCACTGCTTCTGTTCCCCTCAGTAGGGAATCCCCTATCACCACCACACGCCTCCTCTTAGGTCTGGTCGGGGTTCTTCTGTGAGCTGTCCGTTCCAAGGTCGCCTGGACATTCCCTGAGGACTGCCTTTGCTGCTCGTCTTCATATACCTGATCGACTGTAATGAGGGAGAGGTCCTCAAATGGAGTCTGCTCTTCGTCTTCCATGGTAAAACACAATAAAAACACAAAATACATAATAAAAATAACCCAATAACGCCCCCCCCCCAAAACACATTTTCAAAAGGGCATTGGATGCCAATCAGCCAAAAGCTTGGCTACAGAAGCACGTTTTTGTTAGGAAATCTGCCATATCAGGAGAAACTGGCCACTCTCCAGGCACCCGGCATGATCTCCTGGTGACCTCCCTGTCTGCATTCCCCGGCAGACGCAGGCTAGGTCGCGATCGGTGATCCTCTTCAACGTGAGAAGAACACACCACTCTTCCCCCCTCCCAGGCAGGGGGAAAGAGATAGACAGAAATGTATTTACATGCCTTTATTTCTGTCTTTGCAGCGTTACAGAGAAACACGTCTGCTCTCATCAGACTCCATCAGTAGAGAGACAAAACTCCTTCTCCTGTACTTCCTGTACAGGTCATATTACACTCTGAGCTAATTCCGGTGCTTTGCACTTAAAACAGACTCTCCCTCTGTTCCCACGGAACAGTTCCAACATTCCCATTATGTTTTGCTTTCAAGCCACCTGCTGCTCGCGGTCGCATTGCATCCATATCGTAACAGTTTTTGCCTGGCACCTAAAGGTGTATAATGAAGTCACCAGCCGAACCTCCCGATGCCCTTTTAAATGTTTTGTGGGAGTTATTGTTTCGTTGCTTCTGTTTTCACTATTTATTTGTGCTTTTATCCTGTTTTTATCTTATGAACCACCCAGAAATCATCTAATGAAGAGCCCAGGTCCCAATACAGATCCTTGGAGGACTCTACTCTCCACTTGGGGAAAAGTCCCATTTAATCTCCTATTCCTAAGGGAGTCGTTCCATCCCAGCTTTGAAGGTGACCCAGAAACTGCAACTAATCCAGAATGCGGCAGCTAGACTGGTGACTGGGAATGGCCGCCGAGACCACATAACATTGGCTCCCAGTACGTTTCCGAGCACAATTCAAAGTGTTGGTGCTGATCTTTAAAGCCCTAAACAGCCTCAGTCAAGTATACCTGAAGGAGCGTCTCCACCCCCATCGTTCAGCCCAGACACTGAGGTCCAGCTCCGAGGGCCTTGTGGTGGTTCCCTCTCTGCAAGAAGCGAGGTTACAGGGAACCAGGCACAGGGCCTTCTCGGTGGTGGCGCCCGCCCCTCATATGTCAAGGTAACAAACAACTATCTGACGTTTAGAAAACATCTGAAGGCAGCCCTGTTTAGGGAAGATTTTAACGTTTGATGTTTTATCATGTTTTTAATATTCTGTCGGAAGCCGCCCAGTGTGGCTGGGGAAACCCAGCCTGATGGGAGGTGTATAAGCAATAAATTATGATGAGGATTATTACTGGATTGTTTACTTACTTGCAGAAGGAATGCAAGCATTCCCGCAGGGTCACCCCCTCGCCCGGCTGCAGGGCCAAGAAGCAGATGGGGCACTCCAGGGCCTCGTCCGATGGCACCAAGCTCTGCCCATCCAGCTGCAGGAGCCGCTGGTAGTTTTTCTGTTTCTTTTGCTCCTTAGCCTACATAAAAAGAAAAAGAGAGACAGAGAAACATCGGAGAGATTGAAGCATTTGGCAAAATGTCCAGATTGACAATCCATAAAACCGAATCAGAATCTGAGTGTGTCTGAATGTGCCAACTGAATTGCAAGATCAGTTAAGCAATAAGATAGGCTTTAAGATCTGCCCATAATATATTAAATATATTGGAAGAGATGTAACAGAATCCTGGGGGGAACTTTATAAAGCTAATTTTCTGCATGTTATAAACTTGTACATATCCTTACGTTATCTATTATGTTATCAACCAATAAATTTGCGTATGTTTATTCATGCAGAGAATAATATGTGCTGAGGAATCAGAGAGAGGAGCTGAGGGAAGTCTCTGTGGGGGAGGATTTGATGGTTGGTGGGGGAAACAATGAATATGATATGTTTTGAAATTTTGTTTCGTTGAAATTGTTAATAAAAAATATTTTAAAAAATAAAAAAAATAAAGCTAATTTTCTGCCATTAATAAGAAATATTAAAGTGGTTTCCTTTTGCACCAAGAACCACAGCTGGCTTGTGGACAAGAGGTGGCCGTCTCCCATTTATAGGCCACTAATGCATCAATTCCTAAAGGGTTTATGTAAGCTGGCGCAAAGTATTTGTAAGAAAATGAGCACGAAACCGACATGTGGCTCGTGGGAGGTTGCCTGGAAGAGAATGTGGCCCTTCAGGCTGGAGAGAGCAAGGTTCCGTAGTTGTTAGAGAGTCAGGCCAGAGCCTGGGAGAGACCAGAGTTCGAATCCCCCACATAATAGTAGTAGTAATAATAATTTTATTATTTATGTGCCATGCATCTGACTGGGTTGCTTCCGTCACTCTGGGCAGCTCCCAACAAAATGTTAAAAACAGAAGAAAACTTGGCTACACGAGGTTCACTGGGTGTGAGTTTGGGGGCCGGTCCCTGCCTCTCGGCCTCAACTCTACCTCACAGGGTCGTTGTTGGGATTAAGCAAGAACCTTGAGCCACCATTGAAGAAAATGTTCCATCTAACATTTGTTTAAAAACCTGAATCATCTTTGTTAGGGATTATAGGAAAAGACCTGCCAAGGAAGCTGAAAAACATCTTTATGTATGCGACAACAGCGGCGAGAGTCTTAATAGCACAAGGATGGAAGACTGAGGAAATCCCGACTAAAAAATTATGGCAAGAGAAACTGATGGACTATGCAGAACTGGCAAAACTGACACATAAACTACGGGACAAGGATAACTGTGACTTTAAAGAGGAATGAGAACCTTTTACAAAGTACCTAAAGACGCAACAAAGTGAATTGGACTCCTTGGCAGGCTTTGAATAAACACCCACACATTTTTTTAATTGATAATAATCAGTTAGATAAATTAAGGACTTATACAATTCTGTAATGGGACGCGGGTGGTGCTGTGGGTTAAACCACAGAGCCTAGGACTTGCCGATCAGAAGGTTGGCGGTTCAAATCCCCACGAAGGGGTGAGCTCCCGTTGCTCAGTCGCAGCTCCTGCCAACCTAGCAGTTCGAAAACAACGTCAAAGTGCAAGTAGATAAATAGGTACCGCTCCGGCAGGAAGGTAAATGGCGTTTCTGTGCGCTGCTCTGGTTCGCCAGAAGCGGCTTAGTAATGCTGGCCACATGACCCGGAAGCTGTACGCCGGCTCCCTCAGCCAGTAAAGGGAGATGAGCACTGCAACCCCAGAGTCGGTCACGACTGGACCTAATGGTCAGGGGTCCCTTTACCTTTACAATTCTGTAACATGCAGAGAAGAGCCTCTATAGAGAAACCAGAGATTGGAACTGAGAGAAGTTGGGGGGCGGCGGGGGGGAGTGGTGTTTATGGGAGGGGGGAAATGAGGGGAAAATTAAGGATGATATGTTTTAAGATATCATTGATAATTGATGCTTTTGAATTCTGGTGCTGGAGGAGACTCTTGAGAGTCCCATGGACTGCAAGAAGATCAAACCTCTCCATTCTGAAGGAAATCAGCCCTGAGTGCTCACTGGAAGGACAGATCCTGAAGCTGAGGCTCCACGACTTTGGCCACCTCATGAGAAGAGAAGACTCCCTGGAAAAAACCCTGATGCTGGGAAAGATGGAGGGCAGAAGGAGAAGGGGACAACAGAGGACGAGATGGTTGGACAGTGTTCTCGAAGCTACCAGCATGAGTTTGACCAAACTGCAGGAGGCAGTGGAAGACAGGAGTGCCTGGCGTGCTCTGGTCCAGGGGGTCACAAAGAGTCGGACACGACTAAACGACTAATATGTTTTGTTGAGAGCCAGTGTGGTGTAGTGGTTAAGAGCGGTGGTCTCGTAATCTGGTGAACCGGGTTCGCGTCTCCGCTCCTCCACATGCAGCTGCTGGGTGACCTTGGGCCAGTCACACTTCTTTGAAGTCTTTCAGCCCCACTCACCTCACAGAGTGTTTGTTGTGGGGGAGGAAGGGAAAAGGAGATTGTTAGCCGCTTTGAGACTCCTGAAGGGGAGTGATAAAGCAGGATATCAAATCCAAACTTAATAAAAAAAAATTAAAAAAAAGAACCTTGAGGCACTCAATAGATGAAGGTGGGAGACGAAAGCAACAGGTAAATAAGTAAGTTAAAAGGTTCAAAGCACACCCACACCCACACCCCGATCTACATGGTCACTCCTGGCTGCCTCGCCCTCCCAGCAGCCAGTCACCTGTTCATACTGGCGTGTGGCTTCCTCTTCCTTCTGCAACCGCTGCAGCTCCTCCACGTCCGGCTGGTACCCTTCCGGCAGGATGTATCCCTTGGGGCGCTCAGCGCAGCACATCTCGCAGCCGGGCCTGGTGGGCTTGTTGACGAAGGTGCAAGTTGGGCATTCCCAGCCGACCTAGGTAGCAGCCCGCGCAGGAGAGAAAAGGAGGAGGATGGGAGCATCAAGGAGGGGAAATAGCATCTCTACCTGCGTCGCCCGCCCCCTTGCAATCCATTACCGGTGGGGGCACAGCGGGCAGAGGTGACGCGGTGCCCCTCTTCTCCTCTTGGAGGTTCGGGGCGCCCGAGGGGTCCGCTGGCGTCGAGGCTGCCGCTTCTGACGTCCCCCGTGGCACCAGCACACCCTCGCAAATGCCTAGCTCTAGACCAAAAGGAAAAGGAAATTATTTTCTTTTCTTTCTTTTTTCCAAAATTTTTTATTGGTTTTCCAAATTTCTTACAAACATAAACAACAAAAAAGAAAAAAACATTACTATATAAAAAACAAACATACAAACATACAAACATTTATCCTAACTATTATAATCATATTTTTATTACCATTGTTAAATGACTTCCTCAAATCCCTCCAGCTGTGTTTCCATATATCTCATTGTAGCAGTTTTCCAATACTAATTTCCAATCAATTTACCTTAGTCAATTAACATCTTTCTTTCTTATCCTATTCACTTGTATCCATGGTATTATTAAATTTGAAACATTTAACTCCTAAGCCAATTTGGTACTCACAAATGATGCTACTTATGTTATCTTAGAATATTTTGCTAAATAGTCCTTAAATTTCTTCCATTCTTCTGGGTATTCCTCCTCCTTCTGTTCATGGATTCTACCGGTCAGGTCGGCCAGCTCCAGAAAATCCATCATCTTCATTTGCCATTCCTCCACTGTTGGTATTTCTTGTAATTTCCAGTATTTAGCTAACAAGATTCTAGCTGCATTTGTGGCATACAAAAACAATCTAACATCTTTCTTGGGCAATTCCAAACCTGTTATTCCAAGTAGAAAGGCTTCTGGTTTTTTAATAAAAGTATATTTCAACATCTTTTTCAACTCATTATAAATTTTTCCCCAGAAGTCTTTTACCTTAGGACACACCCACCACATATGGAAAAAGGTACCCTCCTTTTCTTTGCAATTCCAACATAAGTTATCACCCGTATGATAGAGCTTTGCTAATTAAAATTAAGTAAAATTTTAAAAAGGGAAAACTGATTTTCAAGGAGATCCTGTTGAGTCTGGGAGCAGAACGGTCTTCGCCAGCCTGACACACTTTGGACGTTTGGGGCTGCCTTTCTGGCAGGTGAAGAGAGCACAGCAGAGGTTATATTTTCTGAGAATCCTCCGGAAAAACAATCTCTCAAAGGACCTGTTGATGGCATTTTACCATTGGACTGTGGAGAGCGTATTAACTTATGGTCTGTGTGTGTGGTTTGGGAGCCACACGGTCAGGGGGGAAACAAAGCTGTCCAGGGTTGTAAAGACTGCGGAGAGAATAATTGGGTGCACTCTTCCCACCTTAGATCAAATCTATGCTGCTAGGTGCCATAAGAAAGCTGCAGAGATAGCGCACGATAGTGCGCACCCTGGAAATGATTTCTTTCAGCTTCTGCCTTCTGGAAGAAGGTCCAGGGTTATAAAGACTAGGACTAGCCGCCTGAGAAACAGTTTCTACGCAAATGCAATTCTGGTTCTAAATGCAGCATAAGGGGTCTCTATAGTATAGTGTATTTTAAAAGGGGGTTTCAGAGTTTTTAGGGGTTTTTGAATGTTTTATGTAGTTTTTATGTAGTTTTATGTAGTTTTTCAATTTCATTGTCCGCATGGGACAATGACAATAAAGATATTGTATATCGTATACATCGTATAGGTGCGTTGGCTGGGCTGAGGGCAGGTAGTTCGGAGGGCGCCAGGTTGGCAGGTCTGAAAGAAACTAGAAGCACCTGCCTTCTTGCCCTGGAAGAGGCATTCTTCCCCTTCGGAAGTCAGCTACGCAAACTAGAAAATCGTGCATGGGTCCTGCTCAGCTGTGCAGACCAGCACGTCGCCAGAAAATCTGGACCAAAACCACTCTGGAACAGCTTTGACTGATTGATTGATTGATTGATTGATTGATTGACTGATTGCTTGATCGAGTTTACTTATATGCCACTTCTGAGCTGCACCCAAAGCCAGCTTACAGCAATACAGTGGTACCTCGGGTTACAGACGCTTAAGGTTACATACGCTTCAGGTTACAGACTCCGCTAACCCAGAAATAGTACCTCAGGTTAAGAACTTTGCTTCAGGATGAGAAGAGAAATCGTGCTCCGGCGGCACAGCGGCAGCAGGAGGCCCCATTAGCTAAAGTGGTGCTTCAGGTTAAGAACAGTTTCAGGTTAAGAACGGACCTCCGGAACGAATTAGGTACTTAACCCGAGGTACCACTGTAATTCAAAACATCACAGTACAAAGCTTTACAAAATACTGAACGGTAAGGGCAATGATGGCATGTCCCTTTGCCACCCTGCTGGCAGGACCAATTCCTGGCACAAATCCCTTTGCTGTCAGAAAAGTCTTCATTCAGACTCTCTTGATGTTTCACTCCATTGGTCTGGAGCAGCGGAAACCAAGCTGGCTCCATCTTCCACGTGAACCTGTCCCATATCTGGCACCTTAGAACCATAGAATCATAGAGTTGGAAGAGACCCCAAGGGCCATCGAGTCCAACCCCCTGCCAAGCAGGAAACACCATCAGAGCACTCCTGACATATGGTTGTCAAGCCTCTGCTTAAAGACCTCCAAAGAAGGAGACTCCACCACACTCCTTGGCAGCAAATTCCACTGTCGAACAGCTCTTACTGTCAGGAAGTTCTTCCTAATGTTTAGGTGGAATCTTCTTTCTTGTAGTTTGGATCCATTGCTCCGTGTCCGCTTCTCTGGAGCAGCAGAAAACAACCTTTCTCCCTCCTCTATATGACATCCTTTTATATATTTCAACATGGCTATCATATCACCCCTTAACCTCCTCTTCTCCAGGCTAAACATGCCCAGCTCCCTTAGCCGTTCCTCATAAGGCATCGTTTCCAGGCCTTTGACCATTTTGGTTGCCCTCCTCTGGACACGTTCCACTTTGTCAGTGTCCTTTCGGGGTACCACCTCCTCCTAGCAGGAACCACAGCCCAGCATCGCCCGTCACGCTTGCAGGAGGATGATGCTCTCTGCACTGATCGCTCACCTTCCAGCTGCCTGCGCTCATGGTCCCGCTGCAAGGCGTCTTTGCTCAGCTTGGCTGCCCTGGCAGAGAGAAGGTACAGGTAAACTGCGTCCCCATCCTTCTGGATGCCATGGTAGTGAAGAGTCTCGTGGTCTCGCGGAAGCCTCTGTCCCATCACCCACTTCTGGATGCTGGGGGGGAAGCCGTAGTGGAGGAACACCTGGGCCAGATAAGAGAAGGAGAAGAGACAACTTCAGAACCCCAAAGCCTCGCAAATCAAGGAAGTCACAAACGGTTTGTCTGGAGCAGTTAGGTGGGCTAAACCAAATGGAAAAATATACCCAGCAAGAGTATTGTTAGCCCAGAAATGGAAGCAAGAAGAAATTCCGACGAAAGGAGAATGGCAGACAAAATTAATGGACTACGCAGAATTAGATAAAATGACAGGAAGGATTCGAAACCTGCAGGACCAGAGATTCACAGAAGATTGGAAGAAATATACGAACTATTTGAAGAGCAACTGTAACCAACAAATTATGCTAATAGGACTACAAGAAGTTTTGTAAGGAGAAACATATGAAACATTGCAAAGTAGAGAAAGAGTAGAGATGTTAGTTATGATATTTAAATGTAATAGTGAAAGTAATAAATGTAATAAGTAATAAAAATTATAAATTTTAAAAGCTTGATTGGTTGCTCAACAAAAACAGTGCTGTTGTTTTGCATGCTCCTGACTAGTCCGAAAGTTTAAGCAGCTCCTTCAGTTTAGCCACTACAGTGGTGCCCCGCAAGACAAATGCCTCGCAAGACAAAAAACTCGCTAGACGAAAGGGTTTTCTGTTTTTTGAGTCGTTCCGCAAGACGAATTTCCCTATGGGCTTGCTTCGCAAGACGAAACGTCTCGTGAGTTCTTGCGAGTTTGTTTCCTTTTTCTTAAAGCCGCTAAGCCACTAAGCCATTAATAGCCGCTAAGCCGTTAATAGCCGCTAATAGCCATGCTTCGCAAGACGAAAAAACCGCAAGACGAAGAGACTCGCAGAACGGATTAATTTCGTCTTGCGAGGCACCACTGTATTTTATTATACAGGTGAGATCCAATGTTTGTCATAAAAAGTAAAGGGACCCCTGACCATTAGGTCCACTCGCGGCTGACTCTGGGGTTGCGGCGCTCATCTCGCTTTACTGGCCAAGGGAGCCGGTGTACAGCTTCCGGGTCATGTGGCCAGCATGACTAAGCTGCTTCTGGCAAACCAGAGCAGCACACGGAAACGCAGTTTACCTTCCCGCCAGAGAGGTACCTATTTATCTACTTGCACTTTGACGTGCTTTCAAACTGCTAGGTTGGCAGGAGCAGGGACCAAGCAACGGGAGCTCACCCCGTCACGGGGATTCAAACCGCCGACCTTCCGTTTGGCAAGCCCTAGGCTCTGTGGTTTAAACCCACAGCGCCACCCGTGTCCCATATGTGTCATAGTCGTCACATAAACATTGCAGGGTGTCCCATACGGGATTCAAACCTACAGCCTTGGCCTTATCAGCCCATTACCATGTCTTTGAGGGATGCCAACGTCATGCAAGGCTGGACTTTCAGGTAAATGGGGACGGTGCTCATCTGGGCATCTTCCACGCCCACCCAGAGCCTGGGAGAAGAAAGGAAATGATCCATTAGACCCTGTCCCCGAATTGTGTCTGCCCACCCCTCCTTGCAAAGTCCTTTATACCCCAGAGACAACCAGGAGTCTGAGGGCTGTCGCCTTAGGGTTGTCCTGAGGTAACCACCCAACTCCACATGAGCCGGTTGAAGACGGTTTCACCCACCTCCACCTCCTGCCTTTCATGGTCACGCTGCCTTTTGCTATGGCAGGAGTGTGGAAGCTCTGGCCCTCCAGCCCTCATTATCAGGCCCTCAATACCTTTCCAAGGCCACACCCCCTTCCCAGATGGATAGAGAAGAAGGGTTTGCGAGGGTGTGTAGAAACTAGAGGGGTGTACATAGGTGAAAATCTATATCTGTTTTAACACAGCATCCTAAAATCAATTCAAAATCAAATGGCAACCACTGGGCCAGAGTTTTGTGAGGATCGCCAAAGGAGGGGGTCAGACTGTGCCTTGGCCAAAGGCCTGGTGGAACAGCTCTGTCTTGGGTGAAGGTCCTGTGTGAGTGCCTGGAGGCGGTTGGAGGATGGATGGCGACTAACAGATTGAGGTTGAATCCTGACAAGACAGAAGTACTGTTTTGGGGGGACAGGGGACGGGCGGGTGTGGGGGGTTCCCTGGTCCTGAATGGGGCAACTGTGCCCCCTGAAGGACAAGGTGCACAGCCTGGGAGTCATTCTGGACTCACAGCTGTCCATGGAGGCACAGGTCAAATCTATGTCCAGGGCAGCTGTCTACCAGCTCCATCTGGTACGCAGGCTGAGACCCTCCCTGCCTGCGGACTGCCACGCCAGAGTGGTGCATGCTCTAGTCTCCCGCTTGGACTACTGCAACGCGCTCTACGTGGGGCTATCTTTGAAGGTGACCCGGAAACTGCAATTAATCCAGAATGTGGCAGCTAGACTGGTGACTGGGAGTGGCCTCTGGGACCACATAACACCGGTCCTGAAAGACCTACACTGGCTCCCAGTACGTTTCCGAGCACGATTCAAAGTGTTGGTGCTGACCTTTAAAGCCCTAAACGGCCTCGGTCCAGTATATCTGAAGGAGCGTCTCCACCCCCATCGTTCAGCCTGGACACTGAGATCCAGTGCCAAGAGCCTTCTGGCAGTTTCCTCATTGCGAGAAGTAAGGTTACAGGGAACCAGGCAGAGGGCCTTCTCAGTAGTGGCGCCTGCCCTGTGGAACACCCTCCCATCAGATGTCAAGGAAATAAACAACTACCTGACATTCAGAAGACATCTGAAGGCAGCTCTGTTTAGGGAAGTTTTTAATATTTAACGCTGTATTGTTTTTAACACTTGATTGGGAGCCGCCCAGAGTGGCTGGGGAAACTCAGCCAGATAGGCGGGGTATAAATAATAAATTTATTATTATTATTATTATTATTATTATTATTATTATTATTATTATTATTGCAGGCCCTGCGGAAAGATGTCAAGTCCTGCAGGACCCTAGTCTCTTGGGACAGAGCGTTCCACCAGGCCCCCGAAAGTGAATCCGGCCCCCGAAAAGCACCCCCTGCCCCTGCTCTATGGAACTGCCCTCTCTACCCGTTCACGATTGCTCTCAGCTATTCGCAGGCCCTTTCGCGGCGTGATCTGTCACCTGATGTCTTGTGTGGGGTAGGCGTCCTGCTGTAGCTGCACCACGACGGGGGCACGGCGCTGGGCCAGCCAGGCGGCACACTCCTGGGCTGCCCCCTCGTCCCCTCCGCTGATGGCTTCCGCCAGCTTCAGGGCCTGCTGTTCCGCTGAGAACGAGAAACCGGTTGGGTTGGCCCAAGTCGTGGCGGCAAACTCGCCCGCGGGAGCCAGGGAATGTTGCAGATTGCAATGGAGACTTAATGAATTGATGAGTTTGCGGCTTCTCCGCTAGTGAGGTGTCAAGGACAATTTGTAAAACGACAGGAAGGGACTCTCCGGATGGGGAGCAGCTGCTGTTTTGGCAGGGGTTAGTGCGCATTTATGTGCGCGCATGTGCAAAATTATTGATCCAATTTATATGCTGCCTTTATCCAAAGATCTCAGGGCAGCGTACAACTCGGAGAACCTTGGTTCTCGAATGTGATCTGTTCCGGAAGTCCGTTCGACTTCCGAAACATTTGAAAACCAAGGCGCGGCTTCCAATTGGCACAGGCGCCCTGGAAACGATAGCTGACAACTGCATCGGACAGTTGGCTTCCGAAAAATATTCCGAAACCGGAACACCTACTTCTGGGTTTTCGGGAGCCGAAATGTTAGAGTACCAAGGCGTTCGAGAACCAAAGGTTCCACTGTAATTTACTCAGCATAGTCATAAAAATAGAATACACAGCATAATAGTAAAATAATCATAATATCAGTCCCCGGAATACGTATATTTTGCAATATGTCACTTAACCTGTTTACAACCTATTGCTGTAAATTTTTCTTGATCATTTTATCTTTTGGTAAGCTGCTTTGAGGGGGGTTTTTCTACAACCGAGCAGCACGTAAGTTTTATGAAAAAAACAAATTGTTGCAAAAAGATTGTGTTAGGGGTGGATGTAAACTGGACTTCATTCCTCTTTTGCATGTTGTTCTGTAGTACCTCCACGTATCTCAGTAATGTCTACACTGGCTGGCAGCTGCTCTCCAGGGTTTCAGGCAGCACATTTGCAACTTTACTGGAGATGCTGGAGATTGCCCTTTCCTACTCTCCTGGTGGGCACCTGCATTTGCAAAGATTTGCTTGGGATTCTTGCCCTGCACTGGGGTTGAGCCAGATGACCTTTGGGTTCCCCTCCAGCTCTACAATTCTATGACTCTAAGCCTAGTTGGGTCAAGCCAGGCAGGGCTGTGGTTCCCATTCCTTGCAGTAGGATTGCAGGCTGTGCCCTAACATGGAAAAAGGGGTGAGGGTGCAAGGAGTATTCTGGTGTAAAAGAAGGCAATTGTGGGATGTAATCCACTGGGAGCAGTCAAGTACAACATTCCTTGTTTTCCTAGAGTGGACATGCAGGGGAATGTTTGGTCCAGCCAGTCGAAAACTTCCTGTTTCCTCCTGGCTGGAGCATCCTTCCTTTTTGCATGTGACTAGTAGGTGGGCGTGACCTTACCTGTCCAGGTAACAAAAGGACAAGGCACACTCTCTTTTTCACTTCCTTCGTCGTTTGACCAGCTTCTTAGCTGGGAATGGTCCTGCTAGCTTCTCAGCTGGCAGAAGAACTGGGATTATTCCCCCAGATGGGGTAGTCAGCGATTCTCAACCTGTGGGTCCCCAGATGTTGTTGGACTACAACTCCCATCATCCCTAGCTAGCAAGGCCAGAGCTCAGGGATGATGGGAGTTGTAGTCCAACAACATCTGGGGACCTACAGGTTGAGAACCGCTGGGGTAGATCCACATGTAGATATTTGTAACTAAGTCTGCCTTTAGGGATCCAACCGTGAACTGATGTGAGTAAACTTCTTTTATTGACTTTGAGTAAGATTGCCATGTCTTTATTCTTTTAAGAGGGATTAAAGGGAATTTACCAGGAATATATAGTGAGAGGCTTACACAAGCCTGCAACCAGCTATCTGCTGTGCATGTAAAAGGGGAATGTAAACTCTGCTACATAAAGAAACTTGCTAGCGCACGTTAGGAAGGATGTTCTATATCCTCTCCTGCCACCCTGAACATTCCCACAGCAACAAGGTCCTTGAGAAAGCAGCCCCAAAGAGACATCTCCAGTTCCTTAGCACATGCATATTGCAGACCAAAGTCAGCCATCTCTCTCTCTCACACACAACCTCACCTTTTCTCGTTGCCTCATCCATAAAGGCTGCTCTCACCAAGCGCCTCCAGAGCCACAAAATTCATATGTCCTGGACCTGTAAATGGGTAAAAGAATATTGGGAAATAATTTATAATGAATTGAAAAAAATATATTTAAAAGTACTTTTCAAAAAAAAAAGCCAAAGTTCTTTTTGATGGGGATAATTCAGATGGAAATTCCCAGGTATCAAAAAGGGCTATTTATGTATGCCACTATTGAGGCCTGTGTTTTGTTAGCCCCAAAATGGAAAACGAGCGAGGTCCCAACCAAAGAAGAATGGCAACTTAACTGATGGAATATGCTCAGCTTGCGGATCTAATTCTATAAGAGAACAAGAAGAACATACGTTTAAAGAAGATTGGGAAATGTTTGCTGAATATATGGGGGGAAACTACACTTGAAAATGCTGGTAGCATTAAGATAAATTCAACAGTGTAAACAAGTCTTGAGGGATGTATTAATGGAATACTTAATGGTTTAGTTTATGTAAAATATGCAGGGAATAATAATAATAATAATAATAATAATAATAATAATAATAATAATAATTTATTATTTATACCTAGCCACTCTGGGCGGCTTCCAAAAAAATATTAAAATACTTTAATACATCAAACATTAAAAGCTTCCCTAAACAAGGCTGCCTTCAGATGTCTTCTAAAAGTCTGGTAGTTGTTGTTCTCTTTGACATCTGGTGGGAGGGA
The DNA here is from genome assembly GCF_964188315.1 of Podarcis muralis. Taxonomy (NCBI): domain Eukaryota; kingdom Metazoa; phylum Chordata; class Lepidosauria; order Squamata; family Lacertidae; genus Podarcis; species Podarcis muralis. Next base: position 98,086,615 of record NC_135659.1, read on the forward strand.
GTTCCACAGGGTGGGTGCCACCACCGAGAAGTCTCTCTTCCTGGTTCCCTGTAACTTGGCTTCTTGTAGCAAGGGAACCACCAGAAGGCCCTCGGAGCTGGACCTCAGTGTCCGGGTAGAACGATGGGGGTGGAGAAGCTCCTTCAGGTATACTGGACCGAGGCCATTTAGGGCTTTAAAGGTCAGCACCAACACTTTGAATTGTGCTGGGAAACGTACTGGGAGCCAATGTAGGTCTTTCAAGACCAGTGTTACGTGGTCTTAGTGGCCATTCCCAGTCACCAGTCTAGCTGCCGCATTCTGGATTAGTTGTAGTTTCCGGGTCACCTTCAAAGGTAGCCCCACGTAGAGCACATTGCAGTAGTCCAAGCGGGAGATAACCAGAGCATGCACTCTGGCAAGACAGTCTGCGGCCAACTAGGGTCTCAGCCTGCGTACCAGATGGAGCTGGTAGACAGCTGCCCTGGACACAGATTTGACCTGAGCCTCCATGGACAGCTGTGAGTCCAAAATGACTCCCAGGCTGCGCACCTGGTCCTTCAGGGGCACAGTTATGCCACGCAAAATGAACCATGGAAAGAGAAGAAGGGAAGTCATTGATATTTCAAGGTTGTTGAATGAACATTTTGAATCGTAAAATAGAAAACTTAATAAAAATTATACACACAGAGCCACAAAGTTCAGAGGCTGTTAAAAAAGAGAGAGGAAATAATGAAACGTTTGAGGCTTCGCCGGTCTTGCCAGACAGAACCTGTGCATTTGTTCACAACAAGAAGGGATTACCTAGAATCACAGAATTGGAGGGGACCCTGAGGTCATCTAGTCCAACCCGCTGCCGTGCAGGAAGGGAATTGAACCTGCAACCTTGGCATTACAAGCACCACGCTCTCTCCAGCTGAGGATGTGGGCATGATGCCTGGCTGCATATATGTACAGGACCACCCAGGCAGAGACACCAGAGGACCACTGTGGTGGTAGTGTGTCCAATGAGGACTTGGGAGGCACTGGGTTCGAATCCCCACTCAGCCATGAAGTTCACCAGGTGACCTTGGGCCAGTCACTCAGCCTAACCTACCTCCCAGGGTTGTTGTGGGGGCGGGGAGAACCCTAAACACCACCTTTAGCTCCTTGGAGAAAAGGGTGCAATATCAACGCAGTAAATAAACTGGGAGCTTGTGGGACTCTCTGCTTCCTTACTTCTTGGGAGCATCCTAGCAAAGCTGTCAACAGTCCCTTATTTGGCGGGAAAGTCCCTTATCCCAGCGTCGTGTCCCGCTGCTGTCCCTTATTGATGATGTCCCTTAAATTCACAGGTTTCAAAGGAAGCAGCTCCTCTCCCTCCCTCCCTCCCTGCCGGCCAGGGAGGAGGGAGGCTCCAGCTGTGTTGCTTGGCTGCGTTGCTCACTCAGTAAGGAGTCTAAGAACGACTGGGGAGTGGAGCTTGCATGCCTTGTGCCGATCAAATCGGCCGCATTGCCTGGGGAGTCGCCTTTGCTCAGCGCTTCCCAGCGGAGAGGTGACGGTGGTTTTCCTTGCTGCATCCCTTTTGCCAGGTTGCTGTGCTGTGGGAACCACCGCTTGAGGCTTTGTTTGGCTGCTGGCTGGGCTTTCTGCCTTTGGCTCAGAAGGGCTCAGAAGTTGAACATACCTGTGCTGGGAAAATCCCTTATTTTGGCTGCTGATCCCTTATTTTCGAGGCAGCTGGTCCCTTATTTTCAAATCTGTAAGTTGACAGCTATGCATCCTAGATCTTCAGGAACAGATGCCTGAGGCTGCACCCTTTGCCACTCGTGGGTGACTTGGACATTTGGAAACCCCTCTGTGGGTTGCCAACTTATTCACTGGGCCCTGATTGGGCAAGAAATGTAGGACATAATGTTTGAGGATTGGGAAAGATTGTGGAAGAAAGGGGTCAAGTTTGCTGCATGTAGAATGTTAAAGGAAAATATAATGAAAATTATGTATAGATGGTACTGTTAAACTTGCAAAGGCCTATCATAACTGTGATAACCTACGTTGGAAATGTAAAGAAAAAGAAGGTACCTTTTATCACATGTGGTGGACCTGCCACAAGGTGAAAGACTGCTGGGGAAAGATTTATAATGAATTGGAAAAAAAATGTTGAAATATACATTTATAAAGAAACCAGAGGCCTTTCTTCTTGGAATAACAGGTATGGAATTGCCCAAGAAAGATGTTAAATTATTTTTGTATGCCACAACCGCTGCGCAAATCTTACTAGCTAAGAAGTGGAAATTGCAAGAAGTACCAACTGTGGAAGAATGGCAGATGAAGATGATGGATTTCTCGGAGCTAGCCGACCTGACCGGAAGAGTCCGTGACCAGAAGGAGGAGTATCAGGAAGAATGGATGAAATTCAACGACTATTTAGTTAAATGTGTTAAGTTAAATTAATTGGAAAAAGCTTGCAATTGCCAAATAGGCTTAGGATTTAAATATGTAATATGATGAATTAATATGTTTAATGCTGAATGAATATGAAAAAAATAGGTTAAGCGATCAAGTTAATTATGTAAGAATTTGGATTTGGAAAACCGTTAAAATGACATATACTGAAATTCAACTAGGAGGATATGAGGAAGTCACTTAACCATGTTAATAAGATTGTTTTAATAAGATTATGATTTATGTATGTATGTATGTTTGTTTGTTTATAAATTTGTGAAAATCACCGCCTAGGACCCTCGTACTTATGGGACCACCTCTCCCGGTATGCCCCACGGAGAGCCTCAAGGTCCATAAATAGCAACACCCTAGAGGTCCTGGGCCCTAAGGAAGTTAGATTAGCTTCAACCAGAGCCAGGGCCTTTTCAACACTGGCCCCAGCCTGGTGGAACGCTCTGTCTCATGAGACCAGGGCCCTGCAGGATCTGATTTCTTTCCGCAGGGCCTGTAAGACAGAGTTGTTCCGCCTGGCCTTTGGTTGGAGCCAATTTAATTCCCTCCCCCTCTTTCTTTTTTCTGTTTCCTTTCTCCTCCTGTGATGAGGCTGCATTTTAATATTTTAATATTTCAATATTTTAATGTTGTATTTTAATCTTGGTTTTAAGTTGTATTCATTCAACTTGTTTTTATTATTGCTTGTTAGCCGCCCTGAGCCCAGCCTTGGCTGGGGAGGGTGGGGTATAAATAATAATAATTATTATTATCATCATCATCATTATTATTATTATTATTAAATTGGGGGGGGGGACTTATTCACTGGACCCTGCTCCTGCGCTTTCTTAGTAGCAACCGGATATGTAACCACCAGCAAGTGAATGCGATTGTGTTCATAACAGGTGAAGCTTAGCCTGCTAATCTTTCCAATTAAGCTGCTGCCGCCGTTATAAGAGCAGATGAACACGCCAGCTGCTCTTTTCCTAGTCCCTTGGCAACTCCAAGCCATAAGTCATATGATCCACACCCTGCAAACAAATCCTCAAGAAGCAGAGGAGAAAAAGAGTTGGAGAAACTATTCCTTAGTTATGAAAGAGTCCCAAAACAACACACACACAAACAAAATTTCCCCCAAGTAACAGGACACACTGAACATCTACTGATAAACTGCAGCCTGAGTGCTACACAGGTCGCCACTGCTCTGTGAAGAGTTCTGTGTAACCCTCAGGCTGACACAGCACTCCGTGGCCAAGAGAACCCAAACAGATACAAGAAAATGTCACTTGGTAAGTTTTGTATCACTTTCTTTCCTTTCTTTTTTCAAAAAAAGGAAGCCCATCTTTTCGCTCTTCCTGTTTTGCTCATTTTCATGGATAAAAAAAATCACGAGCAGATTCAACCAAAATTTGTATACCTGACAATTTTACAGCCCACTGCCACCCATTCTGCTTTGCCTTAAATTACTTGTTTGGGCTCTTTTGTAGATTTGTTTTTTTAATATACATATGCTTGGGAAATCAATGTTTATCTTCACATACACACACCCAAATTACCTAACACCCTTTGCCAGTCAACCCAGAAGCTTTTATAAACTTTGAACTTTGGCAGAAAGAAATATACACCATGCAGTTCCTGGTATTTATTGATTGAGCAATAAGAGGCACTCTGAAGTTTGACTGCTCTCACACATGCAATCACTTATTTATTGCTTGGGAAAGGTGCATGCCTCTTGCTCGGGGGGGGGGGGGGAATATATCCAAGCAGAGTACAACTCCAGTTATAAACACTGCTTCATAGTCGCTCCATCCCCTTCGCTGCCTGGGCCTGAAGCTTTTCCAAGTCTACAATATCCTTTTTTGAGTCGAGGCGACCAGAACCATTCATAGGATTCCAAATGCGGCTGCACCATTGATTTGCATAACGTAGGGCACAGATATTGCAACTTTTACTTTCAGATCCTTTTCCAATGACCCCCTTTGCAGTGCCACACATAAGAAGCTGGCTTTTGCTTCATGTCGACAGCCACAGCTCCGTGCTCTTTGGCCCCTCGGAACAAGTCCTCAACCAGCTCATTGGGGCTCTTCTTCCTCGGAGGACCAACAATCTGCTGCCCGCTTCGCTCAGAGCCCCCAGCGTAAAATCTGAAGAGACAACAGGCCCCCAAGATTACACCTCTCCATTGAAGACCCATTGAAGGCTGGGGCATGTGTGCACATCTGTGCTTAAACATATTTGCTAATTTTGTTACGTATCTTTCGATGCCAGGCAAAAACATGCCTCTTATCCCAGGCCTTTGGCTAATTAAAACAATCTTTGACCCTTTAAATTGTGTGTGTGTGTGTGTGTGTGTGTGTGTGTGTGTCTGTCTGTCTCGAGTGCGGAGTCAGATAGCACACTTTCTGCAAGCTGCACCTCAAGTGCGGCTTTTTGTATACAGCGGTACCTCGGGTTAAGTACTTAATTCGTTCCAGAGGTCCGTTCTTAACCTGAAACTGTTCTTAACCTGAAGCACCACTTTAGCCAATGGGGCCTCCTGCTGCTGCCGCCGCACCGCCGGAGCATGATTTCTGTTCTCATCCTGAAGCAAAGTTCTTAACCCGAGGTACTATTTCTGGGTTAGCGGAGTCTGTAACCTGAAGCGTCTGTAACCCGAGGTACCACTATAACAGGAAAGGGTTGGGTGCTGGTCCCATTGGAGCAGGACTCCAGGGCACAAGTCCAGGAACCCACTTCAGGAGAAGGAGTAGTGGGGTGGGGTGGGGGGGGGGCAGGCAAACACCTGCGATACATTGACAATATTTTTATTATCTGGGCACATGGTCAACAGACCCTGGACACCTTCCGCCAGACATTCAATGACTTTCACCCACCATCAACCTAACAATGAACCAAACTATGCAAGAAATACATTTTTTGGACACTACTATAAAAATAGGGCACGGGTGGCACTGTGGGTTAAACCACAGAGCCTAGGGCTTGCCAATCAGAAGGTCGGCGGTTCGAATCCCCGCGACGGGGTGAGCTCCCGTTGCTCGGTCCCTGCTCCTGCCAACCTAGCAGTTCGAAAGCACCTCAAAGTGCAAGTAGATAAATAGGTACCACTCCGGCGGGAAGGAAAACGGCGTTTCTGTGTGCTGCTCTGGTTCACCAGAAGCGGCTTAGTCATGCTGGCCACATGACCCGGAAGCTGTACGCCGGCTCCCTTGGCCAGTAAAGCAAGATAAGCGCCGCAACCCCAGAGTCGTCTGCGACTGGACCTAATGGTCAGGGGTCCCTTTACCTTTACTATAAAAATACAGGATGGGCGTATAGACACCACCTTATACCGTAAACCAACTGACCAACAAACGTATCTACATGCTTCTAGCTACCATCTCAAACATACCAAACAATCCACTGTATATAGCCAGGCCCTACGTTACAGCCGCATCTGTTCCAACTCTAAAGACAGAGACTCTCACCTAAGAAATCTACAGCAAACCTTTTCAGAACTAAAATATCCGACTGATGAAGTTAAACAACAGAGCCAGACTGATACCCAGAGAGAACTTGCTGGAAGACAGACCCAAAAGAGAAAATAACAGAACACCACTAGTAATCACATACAGCTCCCAAGTTAAAACAGTTCAACGCATCATCAGAGATCTACAACCTCTCCTAGACAATGACAGTTCTCTTTCTCAAGCTCTGGGAGGAAGACCTTTTATTGCCTACAGACCCAATCTTAAACAACTCCTCACCCACAATAATACAACAACCAGACTTAACAAGGACACTGGTACCAGAGCCTGCAATAAACCCAGATGCCAACTTTGCTGCCACATACACCCGGATAACACCATTACTGGCCCCAAAAACATCAAACATGCCATCTCAGGACTATTTAATTGCTCATCTTCTAACAATGTGTTTGGCATCAGTGCCCTTCAGCTCTCTATATTGGACAAACCAACCAATGGACATAAATCTGATATCAGGAATCACAAGAAAAGAGAAACCAGTAGAAGAACACTTCAATCTCCCAGGACATTCTATACAAGGTCTCAAAGTAGCTGTCATATTACAAAAGAATTTCAGAAATAGACTGGAAAGAGAAGTTGCTGGATTGCAACTTATTACCAAACTTAAACTTGTTCTTAAACTTGTTCTCGAAGCTACAAACGTGAGTCTGACCAAACTGCGGGAGGCAGTGGAAGACAGGAGTGCCTGGCGTGCTCTGGTCCATGGGGTCACGAAGAGTCAGACACGACTAAACGACTCAACAACAACAACACCAAACTTAATGGGCGCGGGTGGCGCTGTGGGTTAAACCACAGAGCCTAGGACTTGCTGATCAGAAGGTCGGTGGTTCGAATCCCTGCGACGGGGTGAGCTCCTGTTGCTCGGTCCCTGCTCCTGCCAACCTAGCAGTGCGAAAGCACGTCAAAGTGCAAGTAGATAAATAGGTACCGCTCCAGTGGGAAGGTAAATGGCATTTCCGTGCACTGCTCTGGTTCGCCAGAAGCGGCTTAGTCATGCTGGCCACATGACCCAGAAGATGTACGCCAGCTCCCTCAGCCAGTAAAGCGAGATGAGCGCCGCAACCCCAGAGTCGGCCACGACTGGACCTAATGGTCAGGGGTCCCTTTACCCTTAACCTTTACCTACCAAACTTAAAACCATGGAGAGACCTAGTCTGAATAGAGACATTGGATTCATATCTCATTATACACGATATAGCTATTTTTAGCCATCTCACCCCTTGCTTTTTCCTGTAAGACCAATTGCAGTTGTTAACAGTCATCAACAGGTTTACCACACCTATCAGCCAATCACCCATTCCCACCCCCCTTCTGAGTAATACCCCTCCCCACCCTCTCACTGACTTCTGTTTCAGTGTATCTGAAGAAGTGTGCATGCACACGAAAGCTTATAACCAGAACTAACTTAGTTGGTTTCTAAGGTGCTACTGGAAGGAATTTTTCTAAAAAAAAATTTTTTGTTTCGACTACAGCAGACCAACACGGCTACCTACCTGTAACTAGAACAGGGGAGCTGTCTTAGCACATCTTGAAGTCAGTGGCCAATATGGGGCTGATTTTTATCAGGGTCTCAAATTTCTTAACTGCACCACAAAAGAGGTGAAAAACGGGAAATAAAAACACAAATTCAGCTCAGGAAGACTGATGCCATTTCATCAAAGCCTCGTTTTTTTAAGCGGATCTTTTTAAGTGACAAAGATTATTTCGGGAACTAGAATGGCATGTTTGGTAAACTGGGGGCCAAGGGTGAGAGTCCATGGCAGCCCCAAACTATGACCTTGACTCCTGCATGGCCCCATTCCTCGCCAGGCGATTTCCTCTCCAAATAGCCTCTGAGCATGGACAAAGTGGAGGACAGAAATAAGCACGCCCTTGCCCTGAGACGCAGCCTGGCAGCCTCTCTGCCCCCCACTCTTGCAGAGGACCCCTAGGCAAAGGGTACCCGCAAATCTGAAAGCCAGACACCCCCCCCCCCAAAATTATGGTCTCTCAAACCCCCAGGCACTCCAAAAGAACAGACTGCAGCGCAATCCTACCATGAAGCAGTTTACTCGGAAGTAAGTCCCGTTGTTTTTACTCCCGAGTAAGCGCGTTCTGCGTTGCAGACCTCGCCGAAAGGGGCACCCCGGGGCTTTGGCGGTGGGTTTGCTCACAACCGCCCTGTAAGGTAGGCCAGGGGTGTTGGCTACTTGGAAAGTAAGGAGCGAGGGGCAAAGGCGGGTCCGCGGCGGGGATCGGGGCCGAGAAGACCTGCCCGGAAAGGAGAAGCTTCAAGGGGAGCGTGGAAGGGGGCGAAAAACTTTGCAAAGAGGAGCTTAAAAACAATAATAGAAAGATCCAGTTAAAGTGAAGATCCCTTTTAATGGGATTTTAATGGGAGCTGAAAAGGCAACTTTGCACGGAAGTAAGACCCGCCGCAGAGTTCCCGGGAGAAGCGCAGCTTCCCGGCCCGAAGGAGCAGCACGCACGCGGCTCCTTCCTTCCTTGCGTGCGCAAAATGCGCATCCCGTCCGGGAGGATCGCGCGCAACCGCACCCCCACGCGCCCCGTGATTGACAGAAAGCGCACCCTCGAAGCTTCCCTCCCCCACCCCCTGCTGCGGATCGCCCTCCCCTCCCCTCCCTCCTCGCCCCCTTAGGGGGTGGGGTGGGGTTTTCCCCCCTCTGTGCCCCCTGGAAGGGGATCTGGGTGCGCGCCCCGGCCGCGCGCGACACTGACCTCCCCGGCGAGGCGGCAGCCGCTGCTGCGGGCGGATCCGCGGGAGCAGCCGGCGGCAAAGCGAAAGCGAAGGCGGGCGCGGGGGAGGCGGAGCGAGGGGGCACGCGACCCGCCCCCTCTTTCCTCCGCCTCTTCCTCCCACGCCCCCTCCGCCCAGGGGCGCCCCGCCGCGCGGACCGAGGGAACCCCCGTGACGTCACTGGCCCAGGCCAATGCCACGCCGGGGATCCTCAGGGAAGGAAGGACCGGGAAATTCCACGGCATGGATCCCTCGGAAAAGATAGTGTATTTGGAGCTTTTGGTTTTGCTATTGATTTTGCGTTTTTGTTTTTGAGGCTTTTTCGGTTCGTTTGTTCTTGGGACTGTGTGGAACCCAGTTCAGCTGATTGATTGATTGATTGATTGATTGTGTGACTGCGGAAATGGATAAAAGTACCCCATCCAAACAATGACTATCATCAGAGCCAGTAAAAATCTTTTTAAAAAAATTTTCAGCATCTACAATACTGTCTTGTTTATTTTACAGTACAGTATATTGATCGTTGCTTTCATTTTATGGATCAGTGGTCTCGTTAGATAGCAAAATTCATGTTAAATTGCTGTTTTAGGGGTTGTTTTTAAAAGTCTGGAACGGATTGATCCGCTTTGCATGACTTTCTATGGGAAAGCACGCCTTGGTTTTGGAACGCTTTGGTTTTGGAACGGACTTCCGGGATGGATTAAGCTTGAGAACCAAGGCACCTCTGTATTCTGGAGTTGGAAATTGGTTGCCAAAATGATGGAGGGTGTGGAGCGACTCCCCTGCGAAGAAAGGACTTTTTCGTTTGGAGAAAAGCTAAGAGGAGACATGATATCAAATTATACGCCGCATGGAGAAAGCGGATAACGTTTCTCTCCCTCTGTCAATGCACTAGAATTCAGTGTGGCTGAATGTTGGAATATTTGGGGCTGGTAAAAAGGAAGTGCTGCTTCTTTGAGCCGGGCGGAGGTTAAACTGTGGAACTCACTGCCACAGGAGGGAGCAGGTGGGGAATGTATGGCCTAAACAGCTGCATCTTCAAGAGCCGACAGGCCAACAATACTTATAGAAACAAGGATAATAATAATAATATATTATTTATACCCCGCCCATCTGGCTGGGTTTCCCCAGCCACTCTGGGTGGCTTCCAACAAAGATGAAAAATACATTAAAACATCACACATTAAAAACTTCCCTGAACAGGGCTGCCTTCAGATGTCTTCTAAATGTCAGATAGTTGTTTATCTCTTTGACATCTGGTAGAGGGGGTTCCACAGGGCGGGTGCCAATACCGAGAAGGCCCTCTGCCTGGTTCCCTGTAACTTGAGGTTCTCGCAGCGAGGGAACCGCCAGAAGGCCCTCGGCGCTGGACCTCAGCGTCTGGGCAGAACAATGGGGGTGGAGACGCTCCTTCAGGTATACTGGGCTGAGGCCGTTTAGGGCTTTCAAGGTCAGCACCAACACTTTGAATTGTGCTTGGAAACGTACTAGGAGCCAATGTAGGTCTTTCAAGACTGGTGTTATGTGGTCTCGGCAGCCGCTCCCAGTCACCAGTCTAGCTGCCGCATTATGGATTAATTGCAGTTTCCGGGTCACCTTCAAAGGTAGCCCCACATAGAGCGCATTGCAGTAGTCCAAGCGGGAGATAACTAGAGCATGCACCACTCTGGCGAGACAGTCCACGGGTGGGGAGGGTCTCATCCTGTGTACCAGATGGAGCCGGTAGACAGCTGCCCTGGACACAGAATTGACCTGCGCCTCCATGGACAGGTGTGAGTCCAGAATGACTCCCAGGCTGCACACCTGGTCCTTCAGGGGCACAGTTACCCCATTCAGGACCAGGGAGTCCTCCACACCTGCCCACCGCCTGTTTCCCCAAAACAGTACTTCTGTCTTGTCAGGATTCAACCTCAATCTGTTAGCTTACATCCATCCTCCAACTGCCTTCAGGATAAGAAAGAGATAATTAAATGCTCATTAGGTTAATATTTGATAGAAGCATGGAGTTGGGAGGGACCCTCAAGGGTCATCCAGTCCAACCCCGTGCCATGCAGGAATCACAGCTCAATAACCCCTGGCAGATGCCCATCCAACCTCTGCTTAAAAAGCTCCAAGGAAGGTGGTTCCTTCCGAAGTGCTGCAAAACAATTTCTGTTCTTATCAAACCTGCTTGGCGATACGTGGCCACTGTGATTATTTCACATGCACTGAAGCTTTAATTCAATTGTCCCCACCCTTTTCCTTTCTGTATTTCATTTCCCTCCAACCTCACTGCTTACATGTCTGCACCTGCCAACCTTGGCTCACGTTTTATTTACGCCTCTGGTAAAGGAGACGCGAGCTCACGAAAGCTTCACATATCCTGTCGTAGATCTCGGTTGTTGTCCTTGCTTTGCTCCAAAAGGACCTCTCTAGAAATGTAAAAATCCCTTTTGTGACACTTGATGGGTGTTTGGTGGAGGGCAAGGGGAACCATGGGGCAGGGTCCAGGATGCTCAGATTCCTGCCACCAGACCTCCCCTTTCATGATGTAACCATGATGTATTAGTGATGTAGTTTTTTTTGGGGGGGGGTAACATCGGGATTAGCAGCTAATAAAAGTTTGGGTTCTCTTTTGTTGGGGGCTTCCATCTTGTTCCACCTTGTGGCAGGTGGGAGTCCTGTCGCGACAGTCTTCAATAAAGACCAAGCCGACTGACTGCTGTTTTGCTCTGGTATTCCTGGCTGGTGTCCTTGTTTTTTGTCCAAGGGAGCCCTCGGATTTCTCTGTTAACACACGGGAGACTCATGCACCAGCAAGTCCCCGTCGGAAGGGTGGTAAGCCCAAGCTTGTTTTGCTGATCTCCTGGCTGTGGCACTCACCATAGCCAAATAAACCCAGAAGGGTAGGTAAGTGGCGTCACTCTGTCAAGGCAACAAACTGCAATGGACAAGCAGCTATAGATCTTGTTTTCAGACTTGTGCACGCTCTAGAACAGCACTTCTGCAAGAGCAGCTTTCAAGATCCCAAACTCCGCAGTTTGCTTGCTAGCATTCTGTCATTTGCTCCTGTAGCTCTTCCAGGAAAGCAGGAACTGTACAATTGTGCATTGGTGAATGGTTTGCAGAATCCTGCTTTCCCTCCTACCAAATTTAGAACTGCGTACGCCCAGGTCAGAAGGTTGGCAGTTCAAATCCCGGTGTGATGGCCTGGGATTCCGATTCTGAGAGCGAACCGGAGGAATCCCAGCCGGCACAGGAGTCCCCGCCTCCAGGGCCGGCTGAACTGGGGCAGGGCCTAGATTCTGAGGAGCCTGCACCTGTGCCAGATCCTCAGGAGCAGGCACCAGGTGAATCCATTCTGGCCCCAGAGGTGCTTGAGGACTCAGTGTCTACAGGTGAGCTTCCCCCGGGACCCAGTAACCCTTCGGCCTCTCCTGAACTGCAGAGGCTTAGGGCAGAGAGGCGAAGGGAACTGGTTTCTCCCAGGAGGAGTGCTCGCCTTAAGGCCAGGAGAGGCGGGGCTCCTGGGGGCCGGGACCGCCCCTGGCCTTAGAGAAGATAAAGGCCAGTCAGCCCGGTCCCAGGTTGCGGGAGCAACGTCGTTATTGAAGAGCTGTTTCGGCCAGCATCCAGTCCTGTTCCTCCAGTGTTCCTGTTCCCTGCCCGGCTTCCTGCTTCGGACCTTCCAGCGTTCCTGTTCCCCGCCCGGCTTCCTGCTTCTGATCTTCGAGTGTTCCTGTCCCCGCCCAGCTCCCTGTTTCGGACCTCGCCTCGCACCTTGTGGACTATTACCAGGCTAGTGACTCAGGACTGAACTTGGGCTACGTTAACAGTAACCTTCCCCCCGGGACCAGCACACCCTGCGACGGGGTGAGCTCCCGTTGCTCGGTCCCTGCTCCTGCCAACCTAGCAGTTCAAAAGCACACCAGTGCAAGTAGATAAATAGGTACAGCTCCGGTGGGAAGGTAAATGGCGTTTCCGTGCACTGCTCTAGTTTTGGTGTTCTGTTGCGCCAGAAGCGGCTTAGTCATGCTGGCCACATGACCGGGAAAACTGTCTGCGGACAAATGCCGGTTCCCTCGGCCTGTAAAGCGAGACGAGCACCGCAACCCCAGAGTCATCTGCGACCGGACTTAACTGTCAGGAGTCCTTTACCTTTACTTTTAAGCCCAGGTTGCATCAGACTGGGCTTCCTCCTTACCCAGAATAGAAGCAAATGAAAATTCTGCTACATGTATTTTCCAGTCCTGGAACAGAAAATAGGTTCCAGGGCCCAGCCCTGGTTCAGATATAGATTTGTGAATTGCTCCTTCACACCACCCTTCTATATTCTAAGCCTGTGGGTGGGAGAGAGAGAGAGACAGGAAGCTCTGACAGGCTATTCTGTATTTATAGGGTGTGAGACGTAACAAGAACACGTCAGCTTAGCACAGCCTTTGCCAACCTGGTGCTCTCTGCATGTTTTGGGCTACAATTCTCTCTCTTTTTAAAAAAAAGATATTTATTAAATTTTCAAAAATTATACACAAACAAAAACAATAATACAGACAAAACAAACAAAACAAGTATAATTTCATTCCCTTATTTTCTTATACCTTACTTCCCCGACCTCCTCATACCTCCCCTTTCTGTATTCCAATTTCTAATTCATTAGTTCTGCAAATCCTTTCCCTTAATTTTGTTTAGTTTTTAACCTTTCTTTTCTTTTTACTTAATCATTACAGCTGAAAACCACTTAATTTCTAAAATCAACATCGATCTAACATTCATTAATTTTGCAATGTTTCCTGAGATAGTCTTTAAATTTCTTCCAATCTTCTTCCGCCGTCTCTCTTCCCTGGTCACGGATTCTGCCGGTCATTTCTGCCAGTCCCATATAGTCTATCACCTTCATCTGCCATTCTTCCACGGTGGGGAAATCTTGTGTCTTCCAGTACTTTGCAATAAGTATTCTTGCTGCTGTTGTGGCATACATAAAGAATGTTCTATCCTTCTTTGGCACCAATTGGCCGACCATGCCCAGGAGAAAGGCCTCTGGTTTCTTCAAGAAGGTATACAATTCTCATCATTCAATGGAGTTTCCTGTTGTCTTTGTCCATGGAGTTTTCTTGGCAGGGATACTGGAGTGGCTTGCCAGTGACAAACCTAAAGAGCATCTTAAAAAGCGGAGACATCACCTTGCCAACAAAGGTCCGTATAGTTAAAGCTATGGTTTTCCCAGTAGTGATGTATGGAAGTGAGAGCTGGACCATAAAGAAGGCTGATCGCCAAAGAATTTATGCTTTTGAATTCTGGTGCTGGAGAAGACTCTTGAGAGTCCCATGGACTGCAGGAAGATCAAACCTCTCCATTCTTAAGGAAACCAGCCCTGAGTGCTCACTGGAAGGACAGATCCTGAAGCTAAGGCTCCAAGACTTTGGCCACCTCATGAGAAGAGAAGACTCAGGGAAAGACCCTGATTTGGGAAAGATGGAGGGCACAAGGAGAAGGGGACGACAGAGGATGAGATGGTTGGACAGTGTTCTCGAAGCTATGAACATGAGTCTGACCAAGCTGCGGGAGGCAGTGGAAGACAGGAGTGCCTGGCGTGCTCTGCTCCAGGGGGTCACGAAGAGTCGGACACAACTAAACAACGACGATGGAGTTTCAGTCCCAAACTTCCAGAGGTTTGAAATTGTCCTCTCAAACACCAGGAAGCCACCAGGTTGTAGGAAGGCTGGATAAGAGAGTTGGGTATGTACATGCTACCCACAGTTCCTTGGGGTGGGGGGATAAATGTAGCCAAAAAAGTAGAAGTACAGTGGTGCCTCGCAAGACGAAATTAATCCGTTCCGCGAGTCTCTTCGTCTTGCGGTTTTTTCGTCTTGCAAAGCATGGCTATTAGCGGCTTAGCGGCTATTAACGGCTTAGCGGCTTTAAGAAAAAGGAAACAAACTCGCAAGACGTTTCGTCTTGCGAAGCAAGCCCATAGGGAAATTCGTCTTGTGGAACGACTCAAAAAACGGAAAACCCTTTCGTCTAGCGAGTTTTTTTGTCTTGCGAGGCATTCATTTTGCGGGGCACCACTGTACTCATCTCAGGCTCGTAAACAGAAACTCACTTATGGCGAGTCTGTTTTGCTTCCAGCAGACCAGTTTTTAACTTTTCAAAGCCACATGGGATCAAATGGGTTAACCTCAGGCCTAGGGGCTGAATGCTGCCCTCCAGGCCTCAGCCCCCAGGCCCAGTGTTAGAAATTAGCCTGGCGTGTTTTGCGACTGGTGCAGGTCCAATTGTGAACACACAGGGGATCTTCGGATGCCAGGCTGGCGACTGGAGAAAGCAAAAAAAGTCACTTAGAGAAGGATCTGAAATATTTTCCTTGAATCTTGAATTTGTTTTATTCTGGATTGTTTAATTTGATGTTTTAATGTGTTGTAAACTGATGTGGGATTTGTTCTTTAAAATATAAAGTGGAATAATATTTAATAATAATAATAAAAGGTAAAGGGACCCCTGACCATTAGGTCCAGTCGTGGCTGACTCTGGGGTTGTGGCGCTCATCTCACTTTATTGGCCGAGGGAACCGGTGTACAGCTTCCAGGTCATGTGGCCAGCAGGACTAAGCCGCTTCTGGCGAACCAAAGCAGCGCACAGAAACGCCGTTCACCTTCCCATCAGAACGGTACCTATTTACTTGCACTTTGACGTGCTTTCAAACTGCTAGGTTGGCAGGAGCAGGGACCGAGCAACGGGAGCTCACCCCGTCGCGGGGATTCAAACCGCCGACCTTCTGATCGGCAAGTCCTAGGCTCTGTGGTTGAACCCACAGCGCCACCCGCGTCCCCAATAATAATGCACTGCAAAAACAAAATATGGTGCCTAGACATTCCATTGTGGCAACTGCAACCTAGGTTTAAGGTGCCATTTGGCAATTAGATTACAGTGGTACCTCGGGTTAAGTACTTAATTCGTTCCGGAGGTCTGTTCTTAACCTGAAACTGTTCTTAACCTGAAGCACCACTTTAGCTAATGGGGCCTCCTGCTGCTGCCACCGCCGCGCGATTTCTGTTCTCATCCTGAGGCAAAGTTCTTAACCCAAGGTAATATTTCTGGGTTAGCGGAGTCTGTAACCCGAAGCGTCTGTAACCTGAGGTACCACTGTATACATTTAGGTTTCTAACACTTGCCCAGGCCACAATCAGCTCCACTTCACATCCTCCTTGTTTCTGTTCGAGTCAAATGTATCCTTAAACTCTGATCATGTTTTGCTTGTCTTTATAGAAAGGGGAAGGGTGTATATAGAAATTAGGCTACATTCATTCCTTGTCCTACTTTGGCCTCCGGCCTGGCGAACCATTGGAATGCATCCCTCTGGAAAAGGTCATGTTCAATTCCTGGCAGGCGCAGAGAAAGGTCTGGGGACGGAGAATCGCTCAAGAAACCAGCAGGTGCCAAGATGGGCCAATTGCCTGGCCTGGGAGAGCGGCACCAGAGTCCAGCAACATCCGTCCTTGCAGGGGAATCAAACTGCAACAGAGGTCCGCTGCAATGATACTCTCGACAGCAAATCAATACATCTTTTAATTTCCAAGAGACAGAAAAATAGGCGAATTCACTCTGTTAAAAAAACAACACAGAAGGCCTCTCCCAATGGTAGTGTCATTATTTGGTCAGGTATGAAAGCTACATTTGCACCAAGGGAGGATGACGGGTGGCTGGGGGGGGGGGGGAGGCAGAGGCAGAGGCAGGAAGGACTAAACCAGAACTGGAGCATCTTTGGCTGCATGTGCACCAGAGAGAATTATTTCCAAAGGAGGCAAATCACTGACCCTTTTCGCTCTCCCCTGAAAGCACCAGCCGGGTTCCAGCTCCCCCAGTTTCACCCTTATATCCAAGGTTTGCTGATTAGAAGCTGGGTTTTTTTTCGCCAGAGGCGTCTGCCCGCACTGGTTCCAACACGCCCTTCCTGCATAAACAAAAAGTCACCCCGAGGGCAGAACCGTGCGCCCGTTTTTGCAGCAGCTCAACCGTCAAAGCTCCCTCCCAAAGGATGCTGGGAGGCTGCTGTTGCGATCAGCTCCCGCTTGCAGGTTTCCCAAAACCTCTCCATTCTGAAGGAAATCAGCCCTGAGTGCTCACTGGAAGGACAGATCCTGAAGCTGAGGCTCCAATACTTTGGCCACTTCATGAGAAGAGAAGACTCCTTGGTAAAGACCCTGATGTTGGGAAAGATGGAGGGCACAAGGAGAAGGGGACGGCAGAGGACGAGATGGTTGGACAGTGTTCTCGAAGCTACCAGCATGAGTTTGACCAAACTGCGGGAGGCAGTGGAAGACAGGAGTACCTGGCGTGCTCTGGTCCAGGGGGTCACGAAAAGTCGGACACGACTAAACGACTAAACAACAACAAATTCGCTTGGCCACTTTAAGGTGCGGGTTTAAGATGGGTCACTGGCCCAATTTGCATGCAGAAGGTCCCAGATTCGCTCCCCGTGGGGTTCTGAGAGACTGCTGCCTGAAACCTTTCAGAGCTGCTGCCAGCCAGTGTACACAGTATGGAGCTGGATGGACCAATGGTCTCACTCAATGTAAGATGGCTTCCTGTGTTCCTATCCAGCAGGCTCTTCTGATGTGCTGAGAGCCTTGTTAGAGGTGCCCAGCCCCCTCCAAGAGGGGCAATTCCCAGAGGAGAAGGAATGTGTCTTAAAACCAGTTTTGCAACCATGTCTTAAGGGACACCTGACCTTTCAGGTCCCAGGGAGACAGAGAGATTAAAATCTGGCTTTCCATCATGGGGGGTGGGAATGCAGCACTCTGTTTTCCCACGCCAACCTGGGAGGGCAGAGCTGGCATGGGGCAGAGGAGAGAGACCCTGAAGTATGTGTCAGAATCCTGCTCAACAGCTCTTCTGACTCCAGGAGAAACAGCCCACCACATTTGTGCCCGTCCCGGTGAGCGTGCCAGGGCCCTCTGGGATGTGTGGCTAACTCCAGCCCTTTCTCACCTCGCACCTTCCCGATGTTTGGGTTCCAGCTCCCGTGAGCCGCAGCCAGTGCCGACGGGAGTCCAAAATGTCGAGAGGGTGACAGGTTTTTGGAGAAGGCTGCGCTAAGGCGGTTTGCAACAGCTCAAGAGAAGGGCGGAGACAGTCTCCTGCCCATGTGCAGAGATCCCTGCCGCCCTCCCTAGCTCCAAGGCTGCGGGGTTGCTGTTTGGAAGCTGCACTTGCTAAGGCAGCAGAATCTCTTTAGCTCTGACCACTCCCCACCCCACCAAATCCTGCTCCGGAACAGAGTAGGCTGGCGGCAGTGGCTTCTCAATGGGGACGTGTGGGTTGGCAAGGGGTGAAGTTTGCCACTATCAATCCCGACCACTACCTTTCTCAGCCTCCAAATCATGCTCTTGTCCGACACTGGCATGGCAACTCCTCAATACAGTAATTCTGAGAACTATAGCTCTGCAAAGGGAATCTGCTGTTTCCAGCGTTCTTTGGGCAAAGCTGTGACTGTTAAAAGAAAGCCGTCAACAGATTGGGTCGGTGTGTCTTGAGAATTTGTAGAACCTGAGATATACAGTCATACCTCGGGCTACAGATGCTTCAGGTTGTGTTTTTTCGGGTTATGGACCGCCAAAACCCGGAAGAACCGGAACGGGTTACTTCTGGGTTTCAGCGGTCGCACATGCACTAAATCACGCTTTGCGCATGTGCAGAAGCGCCGAGTCGCAACCCACGCGTGCGTAGATGCGCCTCTGTGGGTTGCGAACGTGCATCCCACACGGATCATGTTCGCGACCCGAGTGTCCACCGTATGCCTATACATTTCGCCTGTTTTTGTCAGAAACACTTCCTCTTGCAGTGTTGCCTCACCAACCAACCCCCAAGAAAAAAAATAGAGAAAAATCTATGCAGGCCCCCAAGCATGGGTGCCCTGCAGAAGGCCAAAGACAATAGGGGTGTGCTGGGGTCCCAGCCCCCACAAATGTTGGCAAGAGAAGCCTGTAGACCCCTGTAGACCCCTGGCAACCCTCCTCCTCCTCCCTGTGGTTCAAACAACCAGCAATGGACCGTTTCGTGGAATACTGGGGTGGGAATGAAGTTCTGGTTTTTCAAAAATGGAGGTTAGAGATGTGGTGCAATATTCAGGGCACCCCAGAAGGGGTAGCACCCCACAAAGAAAGCGAGACGGAGGCATGTATTTGATTTTAAAAGGCTTTTAAGATCCACCCCACCTAGCATGGCCGAGTTTCTCCTTCAGCCCTGGGGAGGCAAGTAGGAAAGGCACCATGGGGGAGGTCTCAGGCTGGGGGCTGGCAGCGCAACCCAGGCACCCTGGAAACTGTCAAGTACTGAGGTAAATTCAAGTAGAGAAAAAGTTAAGGCCCACGAGGCCCACCGGAAACCTCATTTTAAGGGCAGAAATTGGAGGCACTGTGGTGAAAACTGGGCGGGGTGTGTGTGTAGTTGTTTAAGGCCACAGGTTTTCTAGGAGTTGTCAAGGGGGGGGGGAGAGGAGACCGCACACAGCTGCTGACCCCAGCCTCTTCCCTCCAAGGCTGGCACCCTGCTCCCCTCCCTCACAAGGCATCTGGGGCCCCCGGGCAAAGCAGACTTTCATTCGGCACTGCAGAACGGGGAATGACTTCTCCCAAATATGGCAGCCGGACTGCAGCAAGAGAGTGTCTTTACAGCCGCTTTCTGTTCAAAACAAAAAACCAGTCCGGCGCTTTGACCGAGGCAGCCGGTCAGTCACAAATTCCCAGTCCTTGATCTTGCAATCCATCCATCCTTTTGCAACCTGAACCTCTTTTGCCAACAAGTCGTTCTGCGAGAACAGCGGCTCAGAGCTCCAGGCCTTAGTTTCGGAGTCCTGCAGGGCTGCTGAGAAGCTCCCCTTTCTCAACGCAGGAGAGTTTTGTTGGTGGGGATCAAGAGTTCCGGAATGGTCCTTTGGCACATGCGAACGAGGAGCGCGCCACAAAGCGTGCGCCGTGATGCGAGGAAGGTGCTGACGCCCGCCATCGTCCCTGACCTGGAGGTCAAAGCACCCGTCCTCCCAGTTTGCTGGCAAATGAAGACACTTCTTTCTGGGGCATGATCGAGGGAACTGAAGGGTGAGAGGGGGTCTCCCTCCCATGGTTCATGGCTAGTCAGGTCAAGACAAGAGTCACCCTGTTGCTTTTTTGTCCATCTCGTTCTCCTTGGCGGCTCAGCTGTACAGGCCTCCCTCCTCTTCCTCTTTGGCCTTGACCTCCCTCAAGCCCCCCACGTCTGGGACCACCTGCTCCAGCCCCTGATCTCTGGAGGGGCCGCTCCAAGAGCCCTCGGAGGAGCTGCCAGGAGCCAGCCATGGGTGCAATAGGATTCCGCTGGCCGTCAGCCTCTCAGATGGGTCCTTTCGCAGGAGGCAGCGGATGAGGCAGCGGGCTTTGGGCGAGAGGTCCTCGGGGATGGCAAAGCGCCCACGGCGGATCTTGCCGAAGAGAGACAGGGGCTTGGTGTCTTGGAAGGGGTAGCACCCCACGAGGAGGGTATAGAGCACCACACCCAGGCTCCAGATGTCAGCAGCCTTGCCAGAGTAGGACGCCTTGGAGCTGAGGATCTCGGGACCCACGTAGGCCGGGCAGCCGTGCTTGTCCTCTAAGGAGTCGTCGGGACCTTTCAGCAAACACGAGTCCTCCAGATTCTCCAGCAGCAGTTTGGATCTGGGCAGAAATCCAAGGGGAGAATTAGCCAGGAGCCAGAGATCACTCAAAGGCAGAATACAATGGAATACAATGGAAAAGCACCCCTAATTTTGCAACCGGGAAACCCGAATTCTGCAATAGCGATGGATCAGTCAAGCTTGGGAGCAGATCTGCAGTTTGGTTGTGTAACTGATGGGTCCCCCCTTTTCTTGTTTTTTTACAGAATTTGGGTTCTCCTGCCCGCCCCCTGATTTATTTGAATGATTCTGTTGGGGAAGAAGCACAAGATTCCAAAAACATTTTAGGAGGAATATAGGCAGGTATGGCACAAACATTTTAAAAAACAACTCTGGACACTTAATTTGGATCAGTCAATCTGCAATAAGCCATAAACCTGAGTACTGAACAGTACGATTGCATCTTACTTATGCACGAGTTCAGTTCCAAGGGTCCTACAGGTACACAGTAATTTCTTGTACCCAAATCCTTGAAACCACCCTGCAGCTAATGGGTTGGAGAAAGAAAAGGAAGGAAGGAAGGAAGGAAGGAAGGAAGGAAGGAAGGAAGGAAGGAAGGAAGGAAGGAAGGAAGGAAGGAAGGGCATTCTGAGCACTCTCAGAGCCTACAGAGGGCTTATAAGCTCTTTACACACCGGGTAACCCTAAGCAGACCTGTTGCAAAAAGACCTTTTAAGCTCTCTGCCTAGCTTGGAGTTAACTTGCTGTCCTGGACTGGGTGGATGCAGAGAAATGGTGGAAGGAACTGCCTGGAAAACCCCCACGGGAGGAAGGCTCAGAGCCCGGGAGGAGTGATGGGGCGACGATGAGTGGTCAGAGGGAGAAGACAGGGAAGAGGAAATGTCGAAAGCTGAAGAGGCAACAGGGCTTAGTGAGCGGGGAGAGTCTGTGGCAGAGAGCAGTCCAGAATCGGAGGCAGAAGTGGAAGCAGGAGGGTGGGATGAGGGAGACAAGAGGCAGAGAGGAGTCTGGCTGGTGAAGAGGCACAGCTTTCTCCCCTTCCTGCTGCAACAAGCTCTCTTCCTGCCTGGTCTCCCAGAACCAGGAGAGGCAAAAAGTGAGAGGAGCAAAGGAGCGGAAGGATATACAGGCACAGTCTCTGATTGCTTGGAAAACACCCTGGAGAGGAGGAGACATAATCTTTGGGGAGGTGGGGATCTTTAGCCTTGGCAACCGGTACATGGGGGCAAGACCTGAGTTGTGGCGTTCATTAGGCCTGACACTCCTGTGTGGATCCTGTTTTGCTAATAAAGCGTTAACTCCAGAAATATCCTGATTCTGCGCATTAGCAATTGAAAGGCGGGCCACAGATGAATATTCTGAACAACACAATCCTAGCCATGTCTATTCAGAAGAAATTTCCATTGTGTTCAAGGGGCACAGCTCCCAGGTACACGTGAATTATGGCTTTACTTTCAACTAGACACGGATGGGATTGCCGTGCAATTGGTTTTACTTTGTAATCGCGGCCTTTATTAAACAAGAAACAGCTTTTTCAGTGTGATTTCCTGTTGGCTGGCTCGAGGCAGTTTCCACCAGCCAGCCTATGGTTGAAATCATGCAAGTTAAATGCGCCTCTGATGCGCTCATGCCGTGCATAATGTCCAGTGGAGCTGAGCAATTGAGCAGGAAAGTGTCAACAGATGCCCCTTCTCATCCCCTCACCTTTCTCGGTCAGCAAACACAAATTTCCGCAGTTTGAGGTCCCGGAGGACCACGTTGTGCTGGTGGCAGTGGGCAACCGCTTCAGCCATCTGACGGAAGAGGACAGCAGCCTCGGACTCAGGAAGGCGCTTGCACCGCCGCACATAGTTATGCATGTCGTCCCTCCCAGGCTGGAAGAAGACATAAATGTTCTGGTCCCCAACAATCACATCCGCCACACGGGCGATGTTGGGATGTGCTGGAAGGGCGCCGTAAGGGGCCAGCGCCTCTGGGTAGCTCTTGGCGGGATACACCTAAAAACAAGGAGCAAATTGTTACAAGGAAGCAAATGAGCAGAACAAGTGCAAATGCAGCGCGCAGTTAATCTGTGGAACTCGCTGCCACAGTAGGCAGTGGTGGCTTTAAAAGACAAACCTATGGGCACTCTGAACAGCACAATCCTATCCATGTCTGCTTGGAAGTAAAGCTATCGTTCGCTTCTACCTAGGAGTAGGGCCCCTTGAACACAATGGGACTTACTTCAGAGTAGACATGGACAGCCTTGTTAAGTGTGTTTTTCTGTTTTTCTCTCAACCAAAAAAATGCTAATGCATAAAATCCGTTCCCTTCTTTCAGATGTCATTATTGTTTAGACACTCTTTTCCATTGTTAATTTTCGCTTTTTAACTTATCAGTATTTCTTGGCTTTTTGAGGTTTTTAAATGGATACTTTCTGTTGCTTCTACTCTTATATATTGCATACTGCATACATGAAAGGGTGAATTATGGCTTTACTTTCAATTAGACATGGATGGCATTGCCCTGCGATTGGTATTACGCCTTTATTAAATAAGAAACAGCTATTTTATTGTCCAACAACAGAAAACCTTGCATTTTTTTTATCTGTGTATCTTGCTGATCCGTAACTGGAGAAAAAAATAGCAATTCTCCGTTTAATAGAAACACTTTAGAGAAAAGGGTGTGTGTGTGTGTCCTTTCTTTATTTGACTCCCCTTTCATTCTGCACCAATAGAGTTGTGGCCATTTTTGTCCATGGTTCACTAATTCCCCCAAAAAGTGCCCAGAGACAAAGTGTCACAGAAAATAAAATCGATGTTGAAAAATTAAAGTCTTTGGTGAGCTTAAGGCAGAGGAGCTTCTAGGGGAGCTGGGCTTCCCTCCTTCCAAACAGAACATAAACACAGCCTCCTCCAAAAGCACATAATCCCCAACTCTTTTCATACTAAAAAAGTAAACTTGGTGGGTTGGGAGTTGGAGGAAAGGGAGTATTTCAGAAACAATGGCCAACTCAAAGCAAGCATGACATTCCATGTTCAGCCAGCAGGTGTCAGCGTTGCTCAGCCGCTAGCAGCTCTGCCAAAAATGGCATAGTTGGGAAAAATAATATTGTGGCACTTCACAAAAGACACACAAATTTACCATGGCATAAGGCAGCTTCGCCAAGCCAGTGCCCTATTAGCCGCAGTCAGTGTGCATCCAAAACATATAGAGGGCACTTGCCGGGCAAAGGTTGGCATAATCATTCATAGACTCGAGTCCACAAAGGACTATTATGCACCGTTATAAAGTTGTTTGCCTTTAAAGCGCTACAGGACTCTTCCTTTTTCAACAAAGGGTTAACAAAAATCCCCCTCCCCAACACACACAGCCTAGTTCAAAGAGGCAATATTGAAAATGGCAGGATGTGTCCAGGTAGAACGATGGGGATGGAGATGCTCCTTCGGGTATACCAGACCGAGGCCGTTTAGGGCTTTAAAGGTCAGCACCAACACTTTGAACTGTGCTCGGAAATGTATAGATACAACAGGTCCCTATTTACACTTTCTGGAAACAATCACAGACCTTTCCCCCCCAATAGTTCTCCCTGTGGGATAGATAAGTGTTTTTCCATGAGTGCCGATTGCATATCATTTTTCATCTTGTTTTAAATGCACCTGCTGATTTTATTGCATGTTGCCTTGAGGCGATTGCGTGAGGTGAATAATAATAATAATAATAATAAGGAGTGTCTCCACCCCCATCGTTCTGCCCGGACACTGAGGTCCAGCTCTGAGGGCCTTCTGGTGGTTCCCTCACTGCGAGAAGCCAAGTTACAGGGAACCAGGCAGAGGGCCTTCTCGGTGGTGGCACCCGCCCTGTGGAACTCCCTCCCACCAGATGTCAAGGAGAACAACAACTGCCAGACTTTTAGAAGACATCTGAAGGCAGCCCTGTTTAGGGAAGCTTTTAATGTTTGATCTATTACAGTATTTTAATATTTTGTTGGAAGCTGCCCAGAGTGACTGGGGAAGCCCAGCCAGATGGGCGGGGTATAAACAATAAATTTATTATTAATTATTATTATTATTAACAGGTCAGGGAAAAAAGACTATTTTCTCCAGCAGGTTTCCTACCTTGCAGGTGTATTCTGCCTCTGTGTGTCTGTCCACAGCCCTGTAGCAGCGGCCGCCTTCGGTGACCTCCAGAAGGACATATGGGCCAATCTGGGATATTCTCGACTCCTGGTCTGTGGCAGGAAGGGGGCTGGAGGCAAGGGGTTGGAGGCAGGGGCTTGGGCTGGGCAGCAGGCTGAGACGCGGGCGCTTGGCTTCTGGGATGCTGGTCTCAGATGCATCATCAAAGTCCAGCCGCTGCTTCTTCTGCGATGCAACAACCAGAGGGCACTCCTGCGCAAGCAGACTCATCTGGAGGGGGAAAGTTAGGAGCGCAAGGGGTTAAATCAAAAGGGTCAAGGGGGCACAGCTAGGTGACCAAGGGAGCTAAGACCCCCTTAATGTATAATACCCATTCTGCACTTGATCATTTATTGTGGCAGCACCAGAACTTTGCAACTCCCTGCCTATTGAAATCCCTGTAATCTTTTCGGCACTCGCTTAAAACATTTTTGTTTAGGCAAGCCCACCCGGATATTTAGAAAGCTGGTGCGAGTTTTTAATCTGTTTTTAGTCTATTGCTACTTTAATTTTTGGAAAATCTTAAACTGATGTTAATTTTTCCTATCCATAAAATTTTATTATTTTATCTTTTTTGTAACCCACTTTCCCCCTCTGTTAACTTATTTACGGATACTTATTCTTAGATATACACACCCATTACAAAGTATCTTTTTATAATATACTAAGGAAAGCAGCTACTTAAGTCTCAAAAAGTACAAAGAAGAAATGTCGGGAAAACGAGAGACCTAAAAAAGAGAAAAGGGAAAACTACAATACAGTGTTTTTTGTAAACCACTTTGAGGGTCTTTTTCAGGTTTCTTTTTCAATCAGGCAGTATATAAATTTCATGAAATAAACAGATATCCATTCCTAGCCCTGTTACTAGTCCTCAGTGTCTGGTATTAAGAAACAGCCCATCTTTAGAAACTGAGATTGTGGACATGAGAACTGGTGGATGTCTGCCTTTGGAGTCAACCTGTGGTTCTTAACAGCACCCCTTCTCATTTAACATTGACTGAACGACCCAGGGCTTCCCCCCCTGGGGGTATTCATACCCCTTTGTGGCTTAGGGCCCTCGTACTTACGGGACCACCTCTCCTGGTCTGCCCCGCAGAGGACCTTAAGATCCATGAATAACCATAGTTTAGAGGGCCCTAAGGAAGTCAGATTATCCTCCACCAGGGCCAGGGCCTTCTCAGTGATGGCTCCAACCTGGTGGAATGCTCTGTCCCAGGAGACCAGGGCCCTGCAGGATTTAACTTCCTTCTGCAGGGCCTGTAAGACAGAGCTATTCCTCCTGGCTTTCAACTTGAACTTAGCCTGATCTTTTATTCCCCTTCCTTCCCTCCCTCTCCCCTTTTTATGAAGATTACCCGCTCTGGGATCCCACAGTTAATTCTCCCCTGGTCTCCACGCTGGCCCAAATAGGAATAATTTAGCCAGCTAGCCCTGGTGATCATCTAATGTTTATTGGATGGATTTCCCCCAAAAAATAGATTTTTGAATTTTATTGTTATTCATGTTTTTTATACTGTATTTTATGCTGCTTTTACAATTAAGTGTTTTAAATTTGTTGTTAGCCGCCCTGAGCCCGGTTTTCTGAACCGGGAAGGGCGGGGTATAAATAAAAAATTATTTATGTATTCTTTATAAACATTTGTGAATCTAACGGGAGAAGAAACTGAAAATAAATAGTTTCTTCTCTAGCACGGTGAATCGTCAGTTCCGTTGCTACCCCCAATGGCGGCCTCATTTCCTGCCACCGCGTTTCCTGAGTCTCAGACGGAATGAGAGTACCCCTAAACTTTTTTTTGGGGGGGGGGTAAAGCACTGGAACTACCCAAAGGGCATTGAAGAAGACAGCAGTATACATTAAAGCAGGGGTCAGCAAACTTTTTCAGCAGGGGGCCGGTCCACTGTCCCTTAGACCTTGTGGGGGGCCGGACTATATTTTTTTTGGGGGGGGGAATGGAAGAATTCCTATGTGCCACAAATAACCCAGAGATGCATTTTAAATAAAAGCATAGATTCTACTCATGTAAAAACAAGGTGATTGGGCCAGATCCGGACCCTGGGCCTTAGTTTGCCTACCCATGCATTAAAGGCTATATTGCTGTTTTTAAAAACAACAACAACCACCCACCCAGATAACAGTTCTGTGTAATAAAAAAGGGCATCATTATGAAACCTTTAAAGGTAAAGGTAAAGGGACCCCTGACCATTAGGTCCAGTTGTGGCCGACTCTGGGGTTGCGGCGCTCATCTCGCTCTATGGGCCGAGGGAGTCGGCATACAGCTTCCGGGTCATGTGGCCAGCATGACTAAGCCGCTTCTGGCGAACCAGAGCAGCGCACGGAAACGCCGTTTACCTCCCCGCCGGAGCGGTACCTATTTATCTACTTGCACTTTGAGGTGCTTTCGAACTGCTAGGTTGGCAGGAGCAGGGACCGAGCAACGGGAGCTCACGCCATCGCAGGGATTCGAACCACCAACCTTCTGATCGGCAAGCCCTAGGCTCTGTGGTTTAACCCACAGCGCCACCCGCATCCCGGTTATGAAACCTTTACATCCATTCAAAACAACATCAGTGATTTAACAGCACCAAAAGTGAGAAACATTTTCACCCATCTCCTCCTCAACCGGACAGAGATGCTGCAAAATAAGACTTGTCTGGGGAAGGCTAGTTCCACACACACCACTGCCGCAGAAAACTGCCTGCTCTGCAGTGTCCACCAAATGTAATTAAATTTTTTTAAAAAATCAAAAAGATTCAGGAGAAGAGAGTCTCCCAGCAACAGTTTCTCCCCCAGAGGTTCTGGACCGTGGGAGCTTCAGTTCTTGCCAAACACGTCATCATCTCATGTGCCTGAACATTCAGGGCAGTTGCTTTCGAGGGATGGAAGCGCAGGGTTGAAGCTGACAGCTGGTGCTAGCAGAAAGCGCATTGCTCCGTGCGAGCCAATGTGGAAAGTCTTACTTCAGTCTCCACCCCACGCCCGGCTTCCGAATTTTTCAAAATCAGTCTCGTCCCTACCATTCTCACCTTATCTTCCCAGAAAGAGCAGACTGACTCTGGGGATGCTTCAAACACCAATTTTCACTTGGTTGTAGAAGTCATGACTAAGCAGCACTGTAGAGCATGCCAGTGCCAGATTTATGTACTGTGGTACCTCGGGTTAAGTACTTAATTCGTTCCGGAGGTCCGTTCTTAACCTGAAGCACCACTTTAGCTAATGGGGCCTCCTGCTGCTGCTGCGCTGCCAGAGCACGATTTCTGTTCTCATCCTGAAGCAAAGTTCTTAACCCGAGGGACTATTTCTGGGTTAGCGGAGTCTGTAACCTGAAGCGGATGTAACCTGAAGTGGATGTAACCCGAGGTACCACTGTATAAGCTAAACCATGGGTAGGCAAACTATGGCCCGGGGGCCGGATCTGGCCCAATCGCCTTCTCAATCCAGCCCATAGACGGTCCGGGAATCAGCGTGTTTTTACACAAGTAGAATGTGTGCTTTTATTTAAAATGCATCTCTGGGTTATTTGTGGGGCATAGGAATTCGTTCATATTTTCTTTTCAAAATACAGTCTGGACCCCCACAAGGTCTGAGGGACAGTGGACCGGCCCCCCTGCTGAAAAAGTTTGCTGACCCCTGAGCTGAACAAGCTATAGCTCAGGGCCCCAGTCTCTTGGCGGCCCCAAAAAATTTAAAGGAAAACAACAACTGGACGTACATTTCCAAAATATAAGCTAAAAAATGAATAAAATAAAACCTACATACAGCAACAGTGTTTTGTGTTGTGTAGGCTCCTATTTGTTATGTGCAAATGGCTTTAGATACCTATTAGGTCCATAAATGACCATATAGCATATATTCAACACAAACAAAACAGTGACAATTTGTTGTTGACAAAGGACAGCTGGACATATAAAGGGCCCCATTACCTTCAGTAGCTGAGGGCCGCATCAAACCTTAATCTGGCCCTGGGGCACGCCCACCCACCCACACAGCCCTCCCTGTGTGACTGACTGTCACAATAACCAGTGGCAATGAGTTCTGCAATGTGTGGGGAGAAAACCATGGTGCCCAGGCATGCAAAGGTAAGAACAGCCCTGCCTGGTGCAGTCCACCCACAAACCGTAAAGGGAAATTTGCCAGCCTGCCAAGGTAGCCATGCCAACCTAGTTTGCTCCCAGGAGTCATCAGAGGGCAGAGTTTATGAGCTGTCATTGCTGTCTCTTGTGCCAGAAGCTGATGGCTTGGGAGAACAATGGGGCGAGCAATGTTTTGCATGTACAATGAGGCATGAGGGTGTTTGCCTCAGGGATGGGTGGGTATTGAATCATCACACACAGCAAGGTGGTCAGAGTGTTGGCAGCTAGACTGGGGACTGGGAGCAGCTGCCAAGACCATATAACACCAATCCTGAAAGACCTTCATTGGCTCCCAGTATGTTTCCAGGCACAATTCAAAGTGTTGGTGCTGACCTTCAAAGCCCTAAACGGCCTCAGCCCAGTATACCTGAAGGAGCGTCTCCACCTCCATCATTCTACCCAGACACTGAGGTCCAGTGACAAGGGCCTTCTGGCGGTTCCCTCATTGCGAGAAGTGAGGTTACAGGGAACCAGGCAGAGGGCCTTCTCGGTAGTGGCGCCCTCCCTGTGGAACACCCTCCCACCAGATGTCAAAGAGAAAAACAACTACCAGACTTTTAGAAGACATCTGAAGGCAGCCCTGCTTAGGGAAGCTTTTAATTGTTTAATAGACTATTGTATTTTAATATTCTGTTGGAAGCTGCCCAGAGTGGCTGGGAAGCCCAGCCAGATAGGCAGGATATAACTGATTAATTATTATTATTAATTATTAATTATTATTACTCCTTAAACCAGGGTTACAGTCACAAGGATTTGCAAAAGACATCATTTGCACAAACATAATTGATTGCAGACACAACCTTGATGGCAGAAAGTGAGGAGGAATTAAAGAACCTTTTAATGAGGGTGAAAGAGGAGAGCGCAAAATATGGTCTGAAGCTCAACATTGAAAAAACGAAGATCATGGCCACTGGTCCCATCACCTTCTGGCAAACAGAAGAGGAAGAAATGGAGGCAGTGATAGATTTTACTTTCTTGGGCTCCATGATCACTGCAGATGGTGACATCAGTCACGAAATTAAAAGACGCCTGCTTCTTGGGAGAAAAGCAATTACAAACCTAGACAGCATCTTAAAAAGCAGAGACATCACCTTGCCAACAAAGGTCTGTATAGTTAAAGCTATGGTTTTCCCAGTAGTGATGTATGGAAGTGAGAGCTGGACCATAAAGAAGAATTAATGCTTTTGAATTCTGGTGCTGGAGGAGACTCTTGAGAGTCCCATGGACTGCAAGAAGATCCAACCTATCCATTCTGAAGGAAATCAGCCCTGAGTGCTCACTGGAAGGACAGATCCTGAAGCTGAGGCTCCAAGACTTTGGCCACCTCATGAGAAGAGAAGACTCCTTGGTAAAGACCCTGATGTTGGGAAAGATGGAGGGCACAAGGAGAAGGGGACGACAGAGGACGAGATGGTTGGACAGTGTTCTCGAAGCTACCAGCATGAGTGTGACCAAATTGCAGGAGGCAGTGGAAGACAGGAGTGCCTGGCGTGCTCTGGTCCAGGGGGTTATGAAGAGGTGGACACGACTAAACAACTAAACAACAACAACGTGCAAGGATTTGCAAAAGGACATCATCTGCATCAACATAACTGAATGCAGGAGGCCTTTTCGTCACTACAAGCTGCCTGCAGGCACTGCCTTCTAAACAGGGAGCAGAGGTTTCCAGAACTGCATGCAAGCGGAAGAGCGTGCCAGCCTCAAGGCTCCAAATGCCTCCAGAGAGACTGCAGGGAGGAGCTTTCAGCTATCTCTCTTTCACTTGCTCTCATCAGCAAGGAAAATAAGTGGATGATGCAAACAGAGCGCAAGTCCCCCAGCCTCCACCCGCCCTGCTGACCCAGGAACAAGGTTGCCTTGAGGTCACACCTCTCCTCTTGGCAACATGATCTCTGCATTCCCCAACCTGGATTTCCTGAGAAAAGGCTGTGAGCTCTCCAGGACAAAGCAAGGAAAGAAATACTCTGTCTATGCTCAAAGCCCCGCTCTCTTAGTTTCTGTTTTACACTTATTATGAACTCAGCGCAGTTCCAGAACTGTGCTTTAGTATATATACACACAGGCACCCTTAAAAGTACAGTTACAGTATAAAGGTTTGCTTATATTTACTCACTTGCAAAAAATAAATTAAAAATGCCAGCCCTCTTTAAAAATTATCGTGGCAGTTAAACAGCATAAAGATGAACAGTAAGATTACAAACACAACATGTAACAGAAGAAATAAAATTTCCATTCCAAATCAGTAGCTGAAATCACTAAGTCAGTCGGTAGTGCATGAGACTCTAATCATGGGTTCAAGATTTCTGCATTGCCGCGGGTTGGACTAGATGACCCATAGGGTCCCTTCCAAGGCTGCAATTCTATGAAATCCGGACATCCACCTAGATGAATTGCCCCACTGGGAAAGCCTGGAACCAGGAGCTCAGCCACCACCAGCCTTTCCTAAGTGCTCAGAGTGTGTTGCATGCATTATATCAGTAACTTTTACAACAGTCTTGTAGGGTAGACCAATGTCACCACCTCCATTCTACAAGTGGGGGCCCAAGCTGTTAAGAAAATGGTTTGCTGAAGGCCTCCTAGTTTGTGGCTCCTGAGATTTGGCTCAGTGACTTCCCAATTCCCACTCAATCTCCAGGGGGCAAACGTCACCTCATGGAAAAATGTAATTGTTTAAAACCAGCCCTCAATTTCCCCTTCCCTAGGAAAACAGGAGTTTCTGCAAAGGGTGATTTTGAGTGGCAAAGCAGCAGAAGAGGGGTACTTAACCCCTTCCCGGTCAGCTGCTGCTTTCTGCTGGATCTGCCTCCCTCCCCAACCTAAGCTCCCAGGTGTGGCTATCCTGGTGCAGCTGGGGAAATTTTGGAGCAAGAGAACAGCCAGCAGGAAGCTCTAAGCCCGCCTTCCCCAACCTGATGCCCTCCAGATGTTTTGCACTACAAATCCCATCAGCCCAAGCCAGCACAGCCATACACATCTTCACATACAATGTGCCCTTTAGCTTTTGCAGCTGCTACACTGATTATCGTTACACCATCTTTTACTTCTGTCCTTCATTGCTGGTGTCCATGCTGTTCCTGGATAATTGATCCAGACCGACATGCAGTTGTATCCTATGGGCTCCGTCACAGTATCTGTCATGGCAACAATATTTTGGGGAGGGGGAAAGGTGGGCATTGCTGTTCCTCAGCTGTTTTCCCCACTCACAACTATGTTCATTACAAAGGTACTCCACCTCATTCAAAGAAAAAGAAACTCTGCACATGCACAGATTTGGTCTGACCCAAATCAGATACTGCAAACTCCACATGGAAGCCTTTGGAAAAAGTGGTCTGGATCAGGCCTCTGAGCACTGGGCACCCTCCTTTAAAAGAGGCTGCCACTCACTTGGTCACCTGTGACTAGTTCAGAATCGCCCCAGGCGACCAGAGAGGGGAAAGCTAATGCCATTTAGTTGCGCAACAGCTGGTTATGACTAAGGCAGGTATGTTAGTAAGAAAGGTTTTATTGGCTAATCATTTTTGCGGACCTAATTTGCACGGCTTTTTTTAAAAGGCTCTTACTCGCCTGTTGCATCAAACATTTTCTGAATTGCCTCGCCTCACCCGAGGCAACCGCAATTGTTTGCTGTGGAGGAAGTCTGAAGATTCATTGCGAGTCACTCCGTGATGTGATACTGACTGACGGAGATGTCTATATTTAATCAGCCGCAGGATCCAAGAGGCTGTTCTCCAGGAAAAGGCTTAGCTGAGCCCAGGGGCCACATGTCAGGCCCCCAAATTCACTTTCTGCAGTTGCGACCCATAAGGAACAGAAAGCAACAGCCTCAGCCTGGCTGGAATCCTATGCCTGTTAATTAAATGGCTGCAATTTGGACTCATTTTTCAAACCAAGAACAAATATGCAAAGATGCCTTATTCCCAGCCAGGCACACAATCAGAACCGTAGAGCTGGAAGGGCTCTCCAAGGGCCATCTAGTCCAACCCTCTGCAAAGCTAAAGAACCCCTGACTCGCTCAGCACCACCCACACTGGCTCCTGGGTTTCAGGCAGAGTAGACCTATCTGGAGGTGCTTGGCACTGAACCTGGGTCATTCTGCAAGCAAGGCAGCTCCTCTGCCCCCTGGATTATGCCCGGATGCCCCGTCTGCTGGGTCCGCAGTCCTTTTGCCTAGAATGCTTCCTTCCTATTCCCAAACGCCTGGGTGCCCCTGGTGGGACACACTTTGGCCCCTTGGCGCTGAAGGAAAGCCGCTTTGGATGCCGAGGCTGCCTCTGAGCATGGCCAGAGTGGAGCCCCATTTTTAGCCTGTTGCAGCAAAGACGGCAGTGGCTCGCCAGAGAGACACCCACCCAATGGGTCCTTCGGGGCTGAAATCAGGTCCGGGGGCTAAGCGATTCTCGCCCTCCCTCCCCCCGAGATCCAGGTGGGGCCAGCAACCGGTGCCCACCTGAGCCCCCTCCCCACCCCACGTCCTTCTTAGCCCCCTTCTGTACCTTTGGCGTCGGCGGCGGCCTCGACGGCGTTCCCTATATGCGGGTCTTTTTTTTGGAGAGGGATCCTTCTCTTGCCTTCTCGCCCCGCAACTCCGGAGTGTTTTTCCTCCCTTCCTTGCCCGACGATCCTGCAGGGTATGCGGAATCCAAGGTCAGGGGGAGAACCCAATCCAGAGGACCCCCGCCTCGGGGCGGCGGGTAGGGTGGGATCCTGCGTCCCTCCCCGCCTAAGAGCAACAGCAGCAGCGACGCTCCATGGTGCAAGCGGCGAGGGCGAATGCGCCGTCCCCGAGCGGCGAGCGCCTTTGTCTGCGCGGCCGCTGCGGCTCCTGGCCGCGCCGTCGGGGATGATATAACTCCCGCAGCCGCGGCTCCGCCTCGGTCCGGCTGATGCGGCAGGCGGCGCGGATTGCACCAGGCAGCCGGGCAAGCCGGGCTCCGCCCCGGCTCGGGTGACACGCGCCGCCCCGAGCCTGCAAGCGCGCGCAGCAGCCCCGCCGGGCGGGCGCCCCCTCGGGTCGCCTTGCAACCGGGTTGCGCCACGCGAGGCCCCCCCAAAGGCGTGGGACTAGTCTGGAAAGAGAGGGGCGACAGCTGCAACCCCGGGTCCGGATGCTAGCATTTGATTGACGTTCGAGTGAGACTGAGTTGAGAAATAAGACTTAAGAGCGCATATTGATATAGGAATGTATTAGATAATATGTAAAGAAATATGCAATAATAAGAGTACATTCATTTGTAAAAAAAAGGAAGATATAAAGGGAAAGACAGGAAGTCTAGTGGTATGTGTATGATTTTTTGGGGGGGGGTTGCTTTTGTTTTTTCTCTTTGTTCTTTCTTTTTTGTTTCATTTTCTTTCTAGGTATATAAAATTTGTATATAATTTTTTGTATACATGTTGGAAATGATAGTAAGTCCTGTAATGTTATATGACAACGTTTACCGATGTAATAAAAGAATGTTAACAAATAAATAAAATGCAAATTCAAAAAAAGAAAAAAAGAAAGAAACGGAAACACCGTTTACCTTCCCGCCGGAGCGGTACCTATTTATCTACTTGCACTTGGCAGTAGCGTAGCGTGGGTTGTCAGCACCCGGGGCAAGGCAAGTAATTTGCGCCCCCTAACCCGTGGATTTGCGCCCCCTAACCCTAACCCCCAGATGTTGCGCCCGGTGCGGCCGGGCCCCCCTGCAGCCGCCACGCTACGCCACTGGCACTTGGACGTGCTTTCGAACTGCTAGGTTGGCAGGAGCAGG
This sequence comes from Podarcis muralis, assembly GCF_964188315.1. Lineage (NCBI taxonomy): Eukaryota > Metazoa > Chordata > Lepidosauria > Squamata > Lacertidae > Podarcis > Podarcis muralis. The sequence continues at coordinate 98,120,937 of NC_135659.1, forward strand.
GACCGAGCAACGGGAGCTCACCCTGTCGTGGGGATTTGAACCGCCAACCTTCTGATCGGCAAGCCCTTGGCTCTGTGGTTTAACCCACAGCCACCCGCGTCTCTTTTAACAGGTAAAGGAAGGTAAACGGCGTTTCCATGCACTGCTCTGGTTCGCCAGAAGCAGCTTGGTCATGCTGGCCACATGACCCGGAAGCTGTACACCGGCTCCCTTGGCCAATAAAGCGAGATGAGTGCCGCAACCCCAGAGTCGGTCACGACTGGACCTAATGGTCAGGGGTCCCTTTACCTTTAAAGGATTAAATAAGGATTTAATGAAAGTTTGATATATGTAATTATATGCGGTTAAAATTAAAAAATGTATCTGTAGAAACTAGAAGGGTGAGGAGGGAAGTCCTGGGGTTCAGGGAACCACACAATTGTAATAATAATAATAATAATAATAATAATAATAATAATAATAATAATAATATAATTAATAATTTATTTATACCCTGCCCAAATGGCTGGTGGTGGCTTCTAGCAAAATATTAAAATACAACAATTCATCAAATATTAAAAGCTTCCCTAAACAGGGCTGCCTTCAGATGTCTTCTAAAAGTCTGGTAGTTGTTCTCTTTGATATCTGGTGGGAGGGCTTTCCACAGGGCGGGCGCCACTACCGAGAAGGCCCTCTGCCTGGTTCCCTGTAACCTCACTTTTCGCAGGGAGGGAACCGCCAGAAGGCCCTCAATTCTACATTGCTGAATTGAAGTTTGAATGATGTTAATGATGAAAAACCGAAAATAAAATAGTAATGATAAAGATTTGTAATTTGCAATAAATATTAAAAGAATCCCATAAAAAACTAAAACTTAAAAAAACCCAAGGCAATGGCACTCGTCATTTCAGTCCTCCCATCCTGTCCCCTTCTCTCCCGGTGTCACCAATCGCATGTGCCACTTTCTCATTTCCTCATTTCTGCCCTGGCAGCCTGGCCAGGATCCACGGTCTCTCCTCACCTTGGAGACAAGGACAACAACACACTTCCCACTGAGTCAGCAGAGGCAGAGGCGCTCTGGGTCTCGCACAGGGTTTCGTAATGTCATGACGGGTTGCAGGGCCGTTGCTGCAGGTAACCTGACCCCGCCTGCGTTAGGAAATCACATCCGCTGCCAGGAGAAAGAGAAATATATTCCAGCTTTGCCTCTGGGACTCCCAAATTGGGACTTGCAGCAGGAGGGCCAAATGAGCAGTGGGGCTTGGAACACCTGTTAGGGCGATTAGAGCATTGACCTGACCAAATAAAAGGGGAATTGTTGGGAGGGTCTTGGGTGCTGGATCGATTACAGTTACAACCTTTTATCTCTTCTTCTTCTTCCCTTTTGGCGATCCCTCTTAGCTGAGTAAGATTGTCTTCCATAAACACGGTTTTAACAATGAGTCCGTAAGTGACTGTGGAGGCCAATTCTGGATCCACACGTCCTTCCACAGTGGGGACATTGGTTTCTGGGTGGGAGTTGATCACGGTGTGGATTAGCCAAGCGTGCTTTCCTCTTAGCACATTTCTCCCTTGCGTCCTGAGTTCGAGTGTCTTCAAAGCCCAGGACACCTTTGGTAAAGGCTGTTCTCCAACTGGAGCACTCACAGGCCAGTGTTTCCCAATTGTTGGTGTTTATACTACATTTTTTAAAAGATTTGCCTTGAGACAGTCTTTAAACCTCTTTTGTTGACCACCAGCATTACACATTCCATTTTTTAAGTTCGGAATAGAGTAGTTGCTTTGGAAGACGATCATCAGGCATCCGAACATGACCAGTCCAACAAAGTTTACGTTAAAGAATCATTTCTTCAACTCTGGTGCTCTTTGCTTCTTCCAGTACACTGGTATTTTATCTAACCTGTACTTTGATCTCTTTCCTGTTTCTGGTTGGGAAGGGCCTCACCTGCCCCACAAGGAAGGGGAAATGCCTCTGGCAATAGGGAAACTCTTCTCTTTTATCAGAGAAATGTTGGAGGGTATGGTAGGTAAAGGTAAAGGTACCCCTGCCCGTACGGGCCAGTCTTGCCAGACTCTAGGGTTGTGCGCTCATCTCACTCTATAGGCCGGGAGCCAGTGCTGTCCGCAGACACTTCCGGGCCACGTGGCCAGTGTGACATCGCTTCTCTGGCAAGCCAGCGCAGCACACGGAACACCGTTTACCTTCCCGCTAGTAAGCGGTCCCTATTTATCTACTTGCACCCGAAGGTGCTTTCGAACTGCTAGGTTGGCAGGCGCTGGGACCGAACGACAGGAGCGCACCCCGCCGCAGGGATTCGAACCGCCGACCTTTCGATCGGCAAGCCCTAGGTGCTGAGGCTTTAACCCACAGCGCCACCTGCGTCCCGGAGGGTATGGTAGGACGTCCCTATTTTCACTGGAGATATGTTGGAGGGTATGGAGTTATTTGACCCCCCCAAGCCAAGGAGATGAGAGAACTATACAACTTTTAGAAGACATCTGAAGGCAGCCGTTTGGTTTTATTGTATGTTTTTATATATGTGGAAGCCACCCAGAGTACAGTCATACCTCGGGTTACAGATGCTCCAGGTTGCGTGTTTTCAGGTTGCGCACTGTGCTGAACCCAGAAGTACGGGAACAGGTTACTTCCGGGTTTCAGCGCTCGCGCCTGCGCAGAAACACTAAATCGCACTGTGCGCATGTGCAGAAACGCCAAATCGCAACTTGTGCGTGTGCAGACGAGGCGCTGCGGGTTGCGAATGTGCCTCCCGCATGGATCACGTTTGCAACCCAAGCGTCCACTGTATCTGGGGCAACCCAGTCAGATGGGTGGAGTATAAACAATAAAATTATTATTATTATTATTATTATTATTATTATTATTATTATTATTGAATAGATGTTCCTATTTTCATTGGTCCGAGCACTTAGCTGACCAAATAAAAGTTGGGGGATTCATTATGAGGGTCTCGGGCAATGGATTGGTTAAGACTGCAACCTGTTATCTGCTGTACTTTGATCTCATTCCTGATTCTGGTTGTGAAGGGCTGCCAAATGCCCCTGGCACCTACAGGCAGCTATTCAACAGGAAGAGAACGGTCGCTTGCATCTCGTTTGCTAGTGTACCCTGAGCTCAGGAAAGTTGTGGCCTCAGGCAAACACCCGTCTTGATGAAAGGGGCTGGGGAATTGTGCCATGAAGATCTGCCTAGAGCCGGAGCAAGAAAACTGGGAGCAAAACCAGGTTTATTTCAGGTTGGGCTAAGTGACACGCCCTCCTTTCCCTCCTGCCCATTATGTCCACCCCGAGAATGATGGGACTTGTAGTCCAAAGCGTGACAAAGCCCAAAGTGAGGACCCAATGGAGGGCAGTGAGGTGGAGAAGGTTGCAGGCCAATCCTTGCCCTGCTCCAGCCTGACGTCCGGGACGAAGCTCTGCTGCTGTCTGCAAAATGTGCACACTCAGGCAGGGAGGAAATTCTCCTTCCCATTTAGCTGCCTGTTTCCGGAAACAGATGATTCTTCCATCTGAACAGGAAAAGGCAAAAGCATGGCATGGCCTCCAGGTCAATCGTGGCCAGAGTTCAACTGGATGTTTTCAGACTGCGTTGAGGTCCCTTCCAAATTTACAATTCTAAGATTCTTTGGTTTTGCACCAGGCACCTGAATTATTGGGATGCGTTGATGGCACGTGAGTTTTGCTCGCATCCTACTGGTGTGCTGTGGAGTTCTGAAGGAACCTCTTTAATTGCTATATAAACGAATGGCTATTCATATGCTTTGAAGCATGATTCCCCCCCCCCACACCACCACTATAGGGACTAGAAACCTGATTTAAGAAAACAACAGCTAGGAAAAAATCACAGGGGGTTGTAGGTTTTTGTGCCAGCTGTCGCCTGCTTGTTGCGTCTTTTCTGCCCTCTGGTCTTGGCCTCAAACATCTCCACTCAATATTGGGTTCATTAATCAATAGCAACCCACTGTTACAAATTAATCTGTACTAAAGTCCCAGGCGGCAGAGGAACCAGAGACCAAATTGCAAAGATGCGCTGGATTATGGAGAAAGCTAGAGAGTTCCAGAAAGACATCTACTTCTGCTTCATTGACTATGCAAAAGCCTTTGACTGTGTCGACCACAGCAAACTATGGCAAGTTCTTAAAGAAATGGGAGTGCCTGATCACCTCATCTGTCTCCTGAGAAATCTCTATGTGGGACAAGAAGCTACAGTTAGAACTGGATATGGAACAACTGATTGGTTCAAAATTGAGAAAGGAGTACGACAAGGCTGTATATTGTCTCCCTGTTTATTTAACTTATATGCAGAATTCATCACGCGAAAGGCTGGGCTGGATGAATCCCAAGCTGGAATTAAGATTGCCGGAAGAAATATCAACAATCTCAGATATGCAGATGACACAACCTTTTGAATTCTGGTGCTGGAGGAGACTCTTGAGAGTCCCATGGACTGCAAGAAGATCAAACCTATCCATTCTGAAGGAAATCAGCCCTGAGTGCTCACTGGAAGGACAGATCCTGAAGCTGAGGCTCCAAGACTTTGGCCACCTCATGAGAAGAGAAGACTCCCTGGAAAAGACCCTGATGTTGGGAAAGATGGAGGGCACAAGGAGAAGGGGACGACAGAGGACGAGATGGTCGGACAGTGTTCTCGAAGCTACCAGCATGAGTCTGACCAAACTGCGGGAGGCAGTGGAAGACAGGAGTGCCTGCCGTGCTCTGGTCCAGGGGGTCACGAAGAGGCGGACACGACTAAATGACTAAACAACAACAACAAAGTAACAGGCGGTAATCTCTCTCTAATTAGCAAGTGGCAGAGTTTCCTCCTTGTTGGGCTTGGGGCGTGCAATTTCCTGACTGCTGTATTCCTCGTTGCTTATCAAAACCAAATCCTTGTATAATTGAAATGTTCTCTTTCCCAGAAGTGCTGATGGAATAGAATCCTTTCTGTAATTAGCCCTCCAGCTGTTGCACCGTCATGTGTCAAGAATTTATGTATCCTGAGAAGCTAAATGACCAAGAATAGTTGGACCCCACACCCTTAATCTTCACTTTGGCTTCATATCTCCTCCGAAGCTAGCGACGGGCATTCATCAGGTGCAGCTCACTGTCTGCTGCAAGTCAGGGAACAAATATTAGGGGGTCAGTGTTGTGGAGGTATACACAGAAGAGATGCATCCTGGGAGTGACATCATGGATTTTAAAAGGTCAGTCCAGGTCGACAAGCCGGTCATTAGCAGAGCTCCACAGCTGGATCAGGTTGAAATCTTATCTTCTTCTCGGCACAAGATGTAGCTCACAACATTATGATGGAAGATTGGGAAAAGTTATGGAAAACTGTATGGTCTGAAGCTCAACATCATGGCCACGAAGATCATGGCCACTGGTCCCATCACCTCCTGGCAAATAGAAGGGGAAGAAATGGAGGCAGTGAGAGATTTTACTTTCTTGGGCTCCATGATCACTGCAGATGGTGACAGCAGCCACAAAATTAAAAGACGCCTGATTCTTGGGAGAAAAGCGATGACAAACCTAGACAGCATCTTAAAAAGCAGAGACATCACCTTGCCAACAAAGGTCCGTATAGTTAACGCTATGGTTTTCCCAGTAGTGATGTATGGAAGTGAGAGCTGGACCATAAAGAAGGCTGATCGCCAAAGAATTGATGCTTTCGAATTATGGTGCTGGAGGAGACTCTTGAGAGTCCCATGGACTGCAAGAAGATCAAACCTTTCCATTCTGAAGGAAATCAGCCCTGAGTGCTCACTGGAAGGACAGATCCTGAAGCTGAGGCTCCAATACTTTGGCCATCTCATGAGAAGAGAAGACTCCCTGGAAAAGACCCTGATGTTGGGAAAGATGGAGGGCACAAGGAGAAGGGGACGACAGAGGACGAGATGGCTGGACAGTGTTCTTGAAGCTACCAGCATGAGTTTAAGCCAACCTGCGGGAGGCAGTGGAAGACAGGAGGGCCTGGCGTGCTGTGGTCCAGGGGGTCACGAAGAGGCGGACATGACTAAGCGACTAAACAACAACAAATGGAAAACTGATTTAAAATTTACAGATTGTTCCCTGTTGAAGGAGAATTATATGAAGATGATGTATAGATGGTATTTGACACCAGTGCAGTTAGGGGAAATGTACAAAACTAGTTCAAATATATGTTGGAAGTGTATGGAAAAGGAGGGAACATTTTATCATATGTGGTGGGATTGTAATGTAATCAAAAATTTGGGAAATGATATACAATGAATTGAAGAAAATGTTCCATCTAACATTTGTAAAAAAAAACCTGAAGCATTTTTATTAGGGATTGTAGGAAAAGATTGTAGCCAAAAAAGCTGAGAAATATCTTCATGTATGCGACAACGGCCGCAAGAGTTTTAACAGCACAAGGTTGGAAGAACGAAGAAATCCCAACTAAAGAATCATGGCAAGAGAAATTGATGGATTATGCAGAACTGGCAAAATTGACACATAAGCTATGGTACAAGGACAACTGTGACTTCAAAGATGAATGGGAACCCTTTACAAAGTACTTGATGACGCAACAAAGTGAAATGGACTCCTTGGCAGGTTTTGAATAAACACTCACAAACTCTTTACTGACAATAATCAGTTAGACAATTTAAGGATTTATACAATTTTGTAACATGCAGAGAACAGTATTCACAGAGAAACCAAAGACTGGAACTGAGGGGAGTCGGGGGGGGGGGTCCTTTATGGGAGGGTGGGAGGAAGGGGGGAAATGGGGAAAATTAAGGATGTGATATTTTTGGATAATATGTTTTGTTTAAATTTCTAATAAAAAAATTATTTTAAAAAATCTTATCTTCTCCAGCATCCTTTATCGCATTCTGGCCAACAATATGCCTCTGGGAAGTTCACAAACCCAGGACATGAAGGCATTGCCCTTCTCCTGCTCCGAATCCCCAGGATCTGGTATTCAGAGGCAAGCTGCTGCTGATCTGGAAACCAGGATCAATCATCTGGGAAAGCAAGCCTTATGAGGAACGGTTGAAGGAGCTGGGGATGTTGAGCTTGGAAAAGAAGAGACTGAGAGGAAATAGGACAGCCTGTAAGACAGAGCTATTCCGCCTGGCTTTCAATTTGAACTTAGCCTGATCTTTTATTCCCCTTCCTTCCCTTTTTACCCGCTCTGGGATCCCACAGCTAATTCTCCCCTGGTCTCCTTGCTGGCTGAAATAGGACTAATTTAGCCAGCTAGCCCTGGTGACCATCTAATGTTTATTGGATGGATTTCCCCCCTAAATTGATTTTTGAATTCTGAATTTATTCATGTTTTATACTATATTTTACGCAGTTTTTTTGTTGCATCAATTAAGTGCTTTAAATTTGTTGTTAGCCGCCCTGAGCCCGGTTCTCTGAACCAGGAAGGACGAGGTATAAATAAATTATTATTATTATTATTATTATTATTATTATTATTATTATTATTATTATTATCTCCCAATATCTCAAGGGCTGTCCCAGGGAAGACGGAGCAAGCTTGTTTTCTCTTGCTCTGGAGTCTGGGAACCAAACCAACGGATTGAGTTGCAGTCAAGGAGGTTCCAATGTGGCCAAAGTAAGGAAGAATCATAATTTCTGAAAATCAGTAGCTGGAAATCTCAGGAGTGGAGAGATGCTTCTGTGCTCAGGTCTTGCAGGCTTCTCATTTGGCACAGGGCTGGCTGCTGTGATAACAGGACGCTGGCCAAGGTGAGCCCTTGGCCTAATCCTGCAAGCTCTTCTTATGTTCTGATGATTCACACAGAGGCACAGACATCGTGCTCCTCTCTGAACAAGCAGGGTGGCTTCCCAGGAGCGTTCAAGTTTCAGGAAAGGACCCGAGGATGATCGAATCTCCTTCCTGCCTCTGGCTCCCGCTTTGTGGCTTCTGTTTGGGACATCCTGGCCAAGAACGGAAAGGGAAGGGCGGTGGTGAGGCCGATGACAGGGGCTGCTGCCAGCACACTCTGCCCTTATCTTGCTACTGGAAGCAAGGGAAAGAGAGGGGTTGGCAGACCCAGACAGAGCGGGGGCCATATGGGCCACTTGGCCCGGACCTCCATTTCCAAGGGGACCTCGGTCAGCATATTCTCCAACGTTTTTCGAAATATTCTAATTGCATTACGCATTTTCTTATCATTACCGGCTACAGTGGCCTCCAATGAGAGAAGTTTCAATACATTAAAACAATGAAGTCGTTCTTTCGACCAACCATGGCTCAAGGACACCTAAATGGTTTAGCAACGATAAACATAAACCACAATAAGGCGGAGTGGCTTGATTTTTCCTGCGTAATTCAAGAATTCGCAGAAAAGAAAGCTAGGAAAGCATTTTTAAATGTAAATACTTGAAATAAGGGACGCAGGTGGCGCTGTGGGTTAAACCACAGAGCCTAGGAATTGATGATCAGAAGGTCGGCAGTTCGAATCCCTGCGACGGGGTGAGCTCCCGTTGCTCGGTCCCTGCTCCTGCCAACCTAGCAGTTCGAAAGCACGTCAAAGTGCAAGTAGATAAATAGGTACCACTCCGGCGGGAAGGTAAACAGCGTTTCCGTGTGCTGCTCTGGTTCACCAGAAGCGCCTTAGTCATGCTGGCTACAGCTGTACGCTGGCTCCCTCAGCCAATAAAGCGAGATGAGCGTCGCAACCCCAGAGTCGGCCATGACTGGACCTAATGGTCAGGGGTCCCTTTACCCTTTACCTTTACCTTACTTAAAATAATCCTATGTATTTTTTAAAACACTATTGTATATCTATATTTTTTCCATTTTGTCTTTGTATGCAGATACAGTTCAAGCCTTGAAATAAAATTATTTGTCAGCATAACTTTTATATTTATATACTTACTTATTTATAAGACTTCAATTATCCCCAGGGTAAAAAAGGGGGGCACATTATCTACCTGGCCTGGGCCTCTGCCTGGCTCTGCAAGGCCCTGGGGGTCGGACAGTGTACTTTGTGGAATGGGTGGAGCGCCGGGACATAGTTGAGGAACCCTCAAACAGAGGCTGCCTCGGAGCAAAGCATTGAACAGAGCTGGGTGGGTGTTGCTGCTTTCAAAAAAGCAAGAATCATAGAACAGTAGAGTGGGAAGGGGCCTTAGGGTCATCTAGTCCAACCCCCTGCAATGCCGGAATCTCAGCTAAAGCCACCCAACCTCTGCTTAAAAACCTCCAAGGAAGGAGAGTTCACCACCTTCCAAGGGAGACCGTTACACAGCCAAATAGCTCTTGCAATCAGAAAATTCTTTCTGATGTTTAGTCAGAATCATTGGTAGGCAAACTAAGGCCCGGGGGCCAGATCTGGCCCTACAGCCTTCTCAATCCGGCCCGCGGACGGTCCAGAAATCAGTGTGTTTTTACATGAGTAGAATGTGTCCTTTTATTTAGAATGCATCTCTGGGTTATTTGTGGGGCTTAGGCATTGGTTCTTCTTCTTTCCCCCCAAAAAATATATTCAAGGTCTGAGGGAGAGTGGAGTGGCCCCCTGCTGAAAATGTTTGCTGACCCCTGGTCAGAATCCTCTTTGCTATAACTGCAGGGCAGGGGAAAACAAGCTTGTTCCATCTTCCATGTGAAAACCCTTTAGATCAGTGGTTTTCAACCAGCATTCTGTGGCACCCTGGGGTGCCTTGAATGGTGGTCAGGGGTGCCACGGGCAACACTGGCTTCTGTCCCTCTCTCCTTCCCTCCTTTCTCTGATGCCCTCTCATGTCTCTCTTTTTTTTAAATAATATTTATTGCTTTTACAACAATTTAAACACTTACAAAGGAAAAAACAAAGAGAAAACAATACACAATACATTATAATACACAAACACTACATAAAGATTAACACAACAAAACAAAAACAATTTAAAAACACATCAAAAAATAGAAGAAAAAAGAAAAAAAAGAAAAAACTTCCAATATCTTATCTTTCTTTCCCATATTTCCACGGCCTCCTCACACCTCCCTTTTTGTGTTCCACTTCTATTAATTATTTCAGCAATTCCTTACCATCTTCCCCTGTTTTCTATCCTATAATTATCTTAACATCTTTTAACCTTATTTTTCCTCTAATGCTCTATTAATCTATTTATACTTAATTCCTTATAACATTTCTACTAAAGCCATATAACTTCATTCCAACATTCTTCTAACATTCATTAATTTTACAGTATTTCTATAAATAGTCTTTAAACTTTTTCCAATCTTCTTCCACTGACTCCTCTCCCTGGTCTCGGATCTTGCCAGTCTTTTCCGCCAATTCCATATAGTCCATCAACTTCATCTGCCATTGTCCAACACTTCAGTGTTTTCAAGAAGCAGCCATTCTCTCTGCCAGCAAAAAGCAGCTGGTTCACAACAAAGTTTAAGGTCTAGCAGGACAGGTCCACCTCCTTCTTTAACATCCGTCAATATTCATGTCTCTACCTCCCAAAGGCTGGCACAGCTGTTGGTTGCAGCAGCCCTGGCTGCAAGCTCCGCAGGTGAATGATGCCTCTGGCACTGGCCAAGGCATGCTTCCTAGACCCCTGTGGGGCAGTGTGAGGAGGCACCTCTCTTTGGGGCAGGGGAGGGCAGCTCAGACACCAGGGGCGGCAGTAGCGGCTGCCCAGAGCACCCCCAAGGAGAGGGGAGAAAAGAGGAGGCTGAGGGAATGCTCCAAAAAGGGGTGAGGGGCTGCCAACTCTGCAGGCAAGGGGTGAAATAACTAGGCTCTTGAGCCCCACAGGAAAGAACCTAGTTGGTCAAGGGGGCCGTGGACCCCAAAAGGTTAAAAGCCTCTGCTTTAGATATTTGAAGTTGGCTCTCATATCTCCTCTCAGTCTACTCTTTTCCAGGCTAAACATACTCAGCTCCTTCAACCATTCCTCATAAGGCTTGGTTTCCAGGCTGTTGATCTTCGGTACGGCCTCGGTCCAATATACCTGAAGGAGCGTCTCCACACCCATCGTTCTGCGCGGACACTGAGGTCCAGCGCCGAGGGCCTTCTGGTGGTTCCCTCGCTGCGAGAAGCCAAGTTACAGGGAACCAGGCAGAGAGCCTTCTCGGTGGTGGCACCCACCCTGTGGAACACCCTCCCAGCAGATGTCAAAGAGATAAACAACTACCTGATATTTAGAAGACATCTGAAGGCAGCCCTGTTCTGGGAAGTTTTTAATGTGTGACATTTTGATGTATTTTTAATCTTTGTTTTTGAAGCCGCCCAGAGTGGCTGGGGAGACCCAGCCAGATGGGCGGGGTACAAATAATAAATTATTATTATATTATTATTATTATCTTGGTTTCCAGATCAGCAGTGCCTCGCATCTGAACGCCAGATCCTGAGCAAGAGAAGGCGAACGCCCGCAGGTCCTGGTTTTTGTGGACTTTGCAGAGGCGTCTTGTTGGCCAGGATTCTGGAGTGAAAAGCTCAGCTCTTCCCTGGCTGAGTTAGACGCAGGGACCATTTAAATCCAGATTTTCTCTGGCAGCTGTCTCTGCACCAACCTCCCTCCGCCTCTGGCTACTGAATTCCTGCTACTGCCCTTTTAAAGTCTGGGCACTGGGTTCTCGCTCCACCTTTTCTGGGAACAGCAGTAACCGTAGTAGTGCGTGCCAGAGGTATGCGCTGTTGCATCAGTGGCAGCGATTGTGCAAGGAGCAAAGATCGCCGTCCAAAACATCCCTGGGAGGGCGGGATGTTACAAGCCAGGAAAAGATGCCCTTCCCTTCTCTCCAGCTTGTGGACAGAAGCGCCAGGCAGTTGGGGTGCCGCTTGGGCCAGGAAAAGTGGGAACAGGCCGCCCCCAAAATTCTGCAGCTTCCATGGAGGAGAGCTGGGCTTCTGAATGTGGGTCGATACGACCCACCTGTGTGTGGCAGCAGAAATTGCAAGGAGAGGAACTGGGGGTGAGAATAAATCTAATCTGGGGTTCCCCCACTTTTTGGGGGTTCCATAGACTCATCCCCAGTGCTAAAAAGCACTATTCAGAGTAATGTTTTGCATGAGCCATGTGGGGAAGACAATAACACAATAAAATTCAGAAGAGTAACAATTAATTGAACATTTATTCAAGACCCAGTTAACTTGATCCAGTGATGCTTTTCAAAGCCTGGTCATCATTTGCACTCCACTGCCCCACAGCCAAACCCTTGCCTCTTAATGCCTCCAGGTCAGGGGTAGGCAACCTAAGGACCGGGGGCCGGATGCGGCCCAATCGCCTTCTCAATCTGGCCTGCGGACGGTCCAGGAATCAGTGTGTTTTTACATGAGTATTTTAATGTACCGTATTTTTCGCCCTGTAGGACGCACTTTTTCCTCTCCAAAAATGAAGGGGAAACCTGGGTGCGTCCTATGGGGCAAATGCAGGCTTTCGCTGAAGCCTGGAGAGCGAGAGGGGTCGGTGCGCACCGAGCCCTCACGCTCTCCAGGCTTCAGGAAGACATCCGCAGCCTAGGCAGCCCTGCGGGAGGTCCCGCAGGGCTGTCTAGGCTGCGGATAGCAGCCTGCTTCCCAGAGTGTCGGGCGCCCTGAAAGCAGAGCGCCCGGCGCTTCAGGAACACATCCGCAGCCTAGGCAGCCGTGCGGGAGGTCCCCATAGGGCCTCCCACGCTGCGGATAGCAGCCTGCTGCCCAGCGGGCAGGGCGCCCTGAAGCAGAGCGCCCTGCGCGCCGGACAGACATCCGCAGCGTGGGGAGCCCTGCAGGAGTTCCCCGCAGGGCTCCCCACACTGCGAATAGCAGCCTGCTGCCCAGCGGGCAGGGCGCCCTGAAGCAGAGCGCCCTGCGCGCCGGACAGACATCCGCAGCGTGGGGAGCCCTGCAGGAGTTCCCCGCAGGGCTCCCCACACTGCGAATAGCAGCCTGCCGCCCAGCGGGCGGGGCGCCCTGAAGCAGGGCGCCCCTCACGCCAGGCAGACATCGGCCAGCCCCACAAGCTCGGGGGACAGCAGGGAGGCGCAGCACCGCCATCCCACTGTTCCTCGACCTGGTTCGGTTTCCCCAACCTGCTTTTGGGGGGGAAATAAAGGGAATTTTTTTTTCTTTATTTCCCCCCCCCCCAAAAAAAACTAGGTGCGTCCTATGGGACGAAAAATACGGTATTTTTAATCTTTTTAATGTATTTTTAATCTTTGTTGGAAGCTGCCCAGAGTGGCTAGGGAAGCCCAGCCAGATGGGTGGGGTACAAATAAATAATAATAATAATAATAATAATAATAATAATAATAATAATAATTACTATTATTACAATGTGTCCTTTTATTTAAAATGCATCTCTGGGTTATTTGTGGGGCATAGGAATTTGTTCATTCCCCCCTCCCCCCAAAAAATATAGTCCGGCCCATCACATGGTCTGAGGGAAGGTGGACCGGCCCATGGCTGGAAAAGGTTGCTGACCCCTGCTCCAAGTAATCCCACTGTCCCCCCAGGGGCACTGCCACCCACTTTGGGTGATCTAGCAGCTGCCCTGCCCCCCAACTTTCGCCAAGGATGTGGTCTATGGCAGTGTTTCCCAACCGGTGTTCCGCGGCACACTAGTGTGCCGCGGAACGTTGCCTTGTGTTCCATGGGAGGGAGGCGGGCGAGTCGGGCGGCGAGAGGCGGGGCGGCGGCGGCGAGCACACGCGGGGCGGCGAGCGAGCTCCCTCCCACATCCCATCGCCGCTCGCTTCGGCCGGCCTACTGGAGGAAGGCGCGAAAACCTCGCGCATGCGCAGGCCTTCCGCCTGCGACAGCCCAGTAGGCCGGCCGAAGCGAGCGGCGATGGGATGTGGGAGGGAGCTCGATCGCCGCCCCGCGTGTGCTCGCCGCCCGCCTCGCCCGCCTCCCTCCCACGGCACACCAGCCTACCTCCGTGGGAGGGAGGCGGGCGAGTCGGGCGGCGAGAGGCGGGGCGGCAGCGGCGAGGAGAGGCCGCCCAGCGCGGGGCTCTCGCCGTCTGCCTGCCTGGCTGCCTGCGAGCTCGGCGGGCAGCGTTTCCTCCCACAGCGCCCGCCTCGCGGCTCTCATTCCCTGCCCCTGCCAAAGCTCACCCAGCCAAGCCGCGCTCTCCTTCCTGCCTCGCTTTGCTGCCTCCTCCCCCCCCACCCCCAAATCTTGGAGGTTCCCCGGCAGGAAGGAGGGAACTTAATCCTCTCCAAGGGCTGCGGAAAACAGACATGCAAATGGGGGCTTGCCAGCTCTTCAAGCGCCGCCGGCTTTCTTCGGGAATTACCGCCCACCGAGCCCGGTAACGCTGACAGGCCGAGCCGCGGGGCTTGGCAGCGCAGCCGGCAGAGTGTGGGAAAGGGCGGCCGCCACGCGCCGGGCAAGGCGAGACTCGACGGGGAGGACACCGGCAGCAGCGCCCCCCCCCCCAGAAACCCGCTCCGGGCAGGTAATTCACAGAGAGTGGACAGAAGGAAGCCTTAAAGGGCTTCAGCCTCCCAGAGTGGCGGGGAATAATAATAATAATAATGATAATAATAAAATTGACAGGGGGTGTTTTTCTAGGTGAGGGGGTGGGGACTGTAATAACAAAAAAATCAGCTCTATATCAACCGCTGTTTTGCAATGAGGAATTCCAAATAAGGAAGATCAAAAGGAGAATGTTTTTTTGGGGGGGGACTCTCTTCCTCTTCCTCCTCCTCCTCTCGTTCTTGCTCCTCTTCCTGGCAAAAGGGCTGCTGAGACCCCTTCTCTCTTGGGTGCCGGTGGGTGCTGTGACGTTGACGCTGCTGTGGCAAGTGCCTTTACTTAGCAGAGTGCATTCCCCTTTACACAGGAGGGGAGGGAAAAAATTGAAACTTACACTTTCGTGCGTCCCTCCCGGCGCGACGCTGCGCGCTGACATCACGGGGCTGTAATGGTGGTGTGCCTCGAGATTTTTTTCATATCAAACAAGTGTGCCTTTGCCCAAAAAAGGTTGGGAAACACTGGTCTATGGGGAGCTGGCCTCAGGCACCAGACCCAATGGCAGGCCAAATCTGTGTTGTAAAGATGTCTGCAAACGAGACATGACGACTGGCAACATCAACCCAGCCGTGTGGGAATCCCTTGCAGATGACCGCCGTGCCTGGAAATGGGACAGTATAGTCAGGTTGTGTGTCCATAGACTAGAGGAGGAATGACCGCTGGGACAAGCACAGAGAGAAGAAAGGCCATGGTGCATCTGAACCAGTAAAGGTAAAGGACCCCTGGACGGTAAAGTCCAGTCAAAGGTGACTATGGGGTTACGGTACTTATCTCACTTTCAGGCCAAGGGAGCCGGCGTTTGTCCACAAACAGCTTTCCGGGTCATAAGGACATAACTGCTTCTGGCGCAATGGGACACCGTGATGGAAACCAGAGCGCACAGAAATGACATCTGAAGGCAGCCCTGTTTAGGGAAGCTTTTAATGTTTAATAGGGTATTGTATTGTATTGTATTGTATTGTATTGTATTGTATTGTATTGTATTGTATTGTATTGTATTGTATTGTTTAAAAGGTTATTGTATTGTATTGTTTAAAAGGTTATTGTATTTTAGTGTTCTGTTGGAAGCCACCCAGAGTGGTTGGGGAAACCCAGCCAGATGGGTGGGGTATAAATAATATATTATTATTATTATTATTATTATTATTATTATTATTATTATTATTATTATTACCTTCCCGCCAGAGTGGTACCTATTTATCTACTTGCACTGGCCTGCTTTCGAACTGCTAGGTTGGCAGGAGCTGGGACAGATCAATGGCAGCTCACTCTGTCGTGGGGATTCGAACCGCCAGCCTTCTGATCGGCAAGCCCAAGAGGCTCAGTGGTTGAGACCACAGCGCCACACCTTCATCTGCCCCAGCTACAACAAAACATGCTTCTGCAACCTTGCAATTGTTTGACTTCACCCCCAAATGCACCTTCCTCCATTATCTACCAGGACAGACAGAGGCCAGCCAACTCTCAGGGCTGACCCTCTCATTGGCGGGGTAAGGTGGGCCAAACCCCCTGCAATGCAAGAATCTCAACTCAAGCATCCATGACAGGCGACCATCTGACCTTGCTTAAAAACCTCCAAGGAAGGAGGACTATTCGGCCATTAGAGAGGCAGATAGGTGGGTTTGTAACAAGTGTGTTATTCTCTGCCTCAGGGCTGTCTTAAGCATATGCGGCACTGGGGTGCAAAGCTCCGTCCAGCACCCCTCCCCAGGTTGCCCAGAGTTGTCCACTTTTTTTTAGGGAGGGAACCCTAAAGTAGTTGATCTTTTTTTAGGGCGGGCTGGCGAGGTACACACGGCAGAGCTGGCCTAACCAGCCGCCTCAGCAGCAACAGAGGAGCCTGAGGCAGCAATGACGGCAGCAGAGCAAGGCTGGGGCCAGTGTGGTGTAGTGGTTAAGAGTGATGGACTCGTAATCTGGTGAACCGGGTTCGCTTCCCCACTCCTCCACATGCAGCTGCTGGGTGACCTTGGGCCAGTCACACTTCTCTGAAGTCTCTCAGCCCCACTCGCCTCACAGAGTGTTTGTTGTGGGGGAGGAAGGGAAAGGAGAATGTTAGCCGCTTTGAGACTCCTGAAGGGGAGTGATAAAGCGGGATATCAAATCCAAACTCCTCCTCCTCCTCCTCCTCCTCTTCTTCTTCTTCTTCTTCTTCTTCTTCTTCTTCACCTGGGGCTTGGGGGACAAGCAGAGCCCAGCGCAACAACAGTCAAGCCCGAGGCGGTGGTGGCGACTGAGCAAAACCGGGCACCTCGTGTGAGCAGCATGCACTGGGCAGGCCTCTCAACGGCGCACCGATCCCAGGCACGCAGGAGGGCGGAGCCAGCCGGCTGCCTCAGCGCCTTGCTCACCTGCACCAGAAGAGCTGCGGCGCTCCGACGGGCTCTGCTCTGCTCAGCAGCGGCTTTTGGCTCTTCCCAATCCCTGGACTCCAGATTGCAGCCTTGGACTCTCGGCCTGGTGCCCCTGAGAGCCCAGCGCCCGGGTGTCCCGCACCCCTAGCGCCTATGGGTAAGACAGCCCTGCTCCGCCTGGTGCAAAGGCTGCAGATTTCACCCAACATAGGGTTACCAGACGTCCCTGGTTCCCGGGGACAGTCCCTGGATTTGCAAATCTGTCTCCAGAAAAATTCCGTCGCCAGAATGTCCCCAGATTTGCAAATCTCTCCCCAGGAAACATGG
The DNA here is from genome assembly GCF_964188315.1 of Podarcis muralis. Lineage (NCBI taxonomy): Eukaryota > Metazoa > Chordata > Lepidosauria > Squamata > Lacertidae > Podarcis > Podarcis muralis. The sequence continues at coordinate 98,138,044 of NC_135659.1, forward strand.
CAGCGGCAGCCTCAGCAGCCCAGAGCCAGCCGGAAGTCCCCACGTGATGTGTTGCACACAAAACACATTATATGGGGACTCCGGTGAGGAAAAATGGCAGGCACCACGGCAGTGAGCAGCTCCTGAAGCCAGCCAGAGCCAACTGCGCTACCAGGCTGGCTCCGGTCTGCTGACTTGCCGCTGCCACCGCCACTGCCGAAGGGGAACAAGGGAGGTCCAGCGGTATAGATCTCCTGCCCCCTTTGTTTTGACTGATCAGAGGAGGCTTGGGAGTTGCGGGCAGCCAGACGTTGCCCAGTTTTTAAAAAAACTCTGCGCATTTATGTTTCACAGGGTGCGAAAGAAGGGTTTTGCACCTTTATACAATATGCATGTATGCTTGGGCCCAGGGTCTTTCGCCTCACCATCCCCACTACTGACTCCCTGTTGCTACTCAGCTTAAAAAAATTCCTTGAAAAAAATCTGGTAACCATAACCCAACATCTAGGTAGCCTGGCAGAAGGGACAAAGGATGAGGGCAGTGTCTGGAGTGCATGTCAGCTTCAATAATTTCACATGCAGACGGTGTCCTGGGAGCCCAATTTAGGCTGCTAGATAAAGGTAAAGGTAAAGGTACCCCTGCCCGTACAGGCCAGTCTTGCCAGACTCTGGGGTTGTGCGCCCATCCCACTCAAGAGGCCGGGGGCCAGCGCTGTCCGGAGACACTTCCGGGTCACGTGGCCAGCGTGACAAAGCTGCATCTGGCGAGCCAGCGCAGCACACGGAACGCCGTTTACCTTCCCGCTAGTAAGCGGTCCCTATTTATCTACTTGCACCCGGGGGTGCTTTCGAACTGCTAGGTTGGCAGGCGCTGGGACTGAGCGACGGGAGCGCACCCCGCTGCGGGGATTCGAACCGCCGACCTTTCGATCGGCAAGCCCTAGGCGCTGAGGCTTTTACCCACAGCGCCACCCGCGTCCCTAGGCTGTTAGATAGGAGTTTGCAAAGCCGGGACCTTCATGCTAGCTTTTCCTGAGATGTTCATGGAGGAGGCAGCTGCCAATGGCTCCTTGCAGAGCACATTCCTGGTTAGTCTTGGCTGTGTCTGGAAGAAGCACCCCCCCCCCGCTGTCATCGGGAAAAGGCCCCCCCTCCTCCCACACAGGCTGACATCCGCTTCCCCGGAAAGCCCTGCGAGGCCTCCTCGCTTTCCCACAAGCCTGGGGTCAGCAAGCTCAGCCCAGGACGTGACCTTTGTGCATTTCTTGGAGGAGAAGCGTCGTCCCCCCCCCTTCCCCAACCCTCCCTCTTCAGAGCAGCGGGTGGCTCTTCCTGTTCAGCTCCTGGGCTTTCTGCCAGCAGAACTCCTGGGTCCTGGGAACAGAGCCGGGAGGCCGCCGGAGGCAATGGCTTCTGTACCTTTAGCAGTTACACTGGAGAGGAGCAAGGCTGCCCAGCTGGAAATAAGCCCTGTTAAAAAAAGGACAAAGGCCTGGTTCTCCTGTGCGTTCATGGGAGGTCTGTGCCTTGATGCTGACAACTTCAGGAGGGAGAGAGTCTATTTGCAGCCATTAGCCTTGTCAGCTAAGTTGAACGTCCGTGGACAGGTGTCGTCTACCTTAGCGCACCAGGCAGATACGAACAAACCACATTGTTGTTGTTTAGTTGTTTAGTTGTGTCCACCTCTTCATGACCCCCTGGACCAGAGCACGCCAGGCACTCCTGTCTTCCACCGCCTCCCGCAGTTTGGTCAGGCTCATGTTTGTAGCTTCGAGAACACTATCCAACCATCTCATCCTCTGTCGTCCCCTTCTCCTTGTGCCCTCCATCTTTCCCAACATCAGGGTCTTTTCCAGGGAGTCTTCTCTTCTCATGAGGTGGCCAAAGTCTTGGAGCCTCAGCTTCAGGATCTGACCTTCCAGTGAGCACTCAGGGCTGATTTCCTTCAGGATGGAGAGGTTTGATCTTCTTGCAGTCCATGGGACTCTCAAGAGTCTCCTCCAGCACCAGAATTCAAAAGCATCCATTCTGCAGTGATCCACATTACAGAACACCAAATGAGGTGGCTCCTTCGTCTGGCTCGAGAAGCTGTTCTCATGTTCTCAGTTGGCACAAGAGACTTCAGAGCTTTTGCCTCTCTAATTGTAGCACTCTCTGAATCTGGATGATGCGGAAGACTTAGCTGTGATTCCTGCTTTGCAGGGGGTTGGACTAGATGGCCTTTGGGGTCCCTTCCAACTCTACAATTCTGTGATTCTCTTAATGTCTCTGTTACAAAACCCAGCAGCCTGCCCCCCCCCCCACTTGGCACGTTTGCCAGTGGAGCAGGAAAATAGCAAGAGCGGAACAACCTGCCCTGTTCTGGCTTTGAGCAAGGAGAAATCAGGGCCCGCATCAATCAGCAGTGGGCATTTTCATGGCAGGGCGATAAACCCTGTGGCTTGCCGTTGCCTGCAGATCAAACTACTGTCTGAGGCAGAAGAGCAGAAGGCGAGGAAGAAGTTGGCAGCCTGAGCTTCCCTTCTGGGAAACCTGTTTGTCATAAGTTCTAGCAAGTTTCACAAGAGCCACCTAAGGTTCATTCCACATTTGCAAGGAACAGATCTTTTGGCATGGCAGCACCTGTGGAACTCCCTGCCCTTTGAGATCAGGCACACACCTTCCCTGTCTTCTTTCTGCCACCTGCTAAAAGACTTTTCACTAAACCTATCTGGGTATGGAAATTGGACATGTATGCAAATATGTCATTTTATTTTATAATGTATATTTTTAAATTGCTGCTTTTATTTGTATTTTCAACTTGATTTTAGACCAACTTGGTGTTGTTGTTTTTTTAACTTTAACTGCTATCAATCATTTTTACGTATATGTTTTATTTATGTCAACCACTTAGAGGTGTTTATGGTTAAGCAGCATATAAATAAATTCTATAAATAAACTAAAGCAGCCAGATTGAAAAGCAAACAGAGCTACGTCCTGCATCTGACCACCCGAGTCATATTATTATTATTATTATTATTATTATTATTATTATTATTATTACCCCAGCCACTCTGGGTGGCTTCCATTACTTACCTCTTATTAAGAACTAATATTCTGCTGTTTCTAATCAAAAGCTCATGTCCTATTTAACCTCTTTTGAGTCCCGCATTGCAAGGGGTTAGACTAGATGACTCGTGGGGTCTCTTCCAACTCCACAATTCCATGGATGCTGATTCATTTCGGCTAGGCCTCTCCCTGTTTCTTTTTGCTGATTCAAAGCACCGAGTGGCCTCTTCTTCTTCTTCTTCCCTTTCCAGCTTTCAGTGCAGAGAACTTCCTTCCTCTGGAGGTGTTTCAACCCTGCAATTATGCCGTGACTCACAGCTCTCCCCCCTCTTGTCGTGGGGCGATGGGCAGAATGTCACCGCCACCATGGGCAGGCAGGATTGGCGGTGGCCCTTAACCCCATTCATAATAAGGGATGTGGAAATGGAACACTCAGCTGGTGAGTTCAATGTCTATATTTGCCTGGAAAGAGTCAGATGAGGGGCAGGGAGCAGTCACTGAATTAAAGAGATAGTTATTGTCGGCTTGCAGACACATGACGCTGAGCCTTTGGGATCTGCTGGGATCTGCTGAGCACAGCCTAGGCAGTTTCCTGTTTTGTGCCCCCCACCCCACCCACTGTAGGAGCCCCAACCACATTTCCTTTTTTATATATATAAATTTTTTATTAGTTTTTCAACATATCATTTTCAACAATAGTTAGACGTACTTTTACATCTTGGGATGTGGGTGGCACTGTGGGCTAAACCACAGAGCCTACAGCTTGCCGATCAGAAAGTCGGTGGTTCAAATCTCTGTGACGGGGTGAGCTCCCGTTGCTCAGTCCCTGCTCCTGCCAACCTAGCAGTTCGAAAGTACGTCAAAGTGCAAGTAGATAAATAGGTACCGCTCTGGCGGGAAGGTAAACGGCGTTTCCGTGCGCTGCTCTGGTTCGCCAGAAGCGGCTTAGTCCTGCTGGCCACATGACCCGGAAGCTGTATGCCGGCTCCCTCGGCCAATAAAGCGAGATGAGCACCGCAACCCCAGAGTCATCCACGACTGGACCTAATGGTCAGGGGTCCCTTTACCTTTACCTTTACTTTTACATCTTATACAGTTTTTTTGACTTCCATCAATCACATCTGAAAATTTTCCAATCTATTCACTTAATTTGCATTTCTTATTTTCACTATTACTTTTAAATCTCATAACTAATATCTCTCTTCTTTCTCTTCTTTGCAATGTTTCGTATATTTCTCCTTGCAAATCCTCTTGTAGTCCTACTAGCGTAATTTGTTGATTACAGTTGCTCTTCAAATAATATGTATATTTCTTCCAATCTTCTGTGAATCTCTGGTCCCGCAGGTTTCGAATCCTTCCTGTCATTTTATCCAATTCTGTGTAGTCCATTAATTTTGTCTGCCATACTTCTTTTGTCGGTACTTCCCCCTACCACATTTCCTATTCCGCTCTCTTTAACCCAGTCATTCCATACAGCAAAGCCTGAAGCCAGGGCTCTGGTTTGTTTCCTTGAACTGCCATGTTGCTGAGTTGCCTCTCTGGTTGCAATGTTAAACTGCGGAACTCACTCCTGCAGCAGGCAGTGATGGCCACTAAAGGTAAAACTAAAGGGACCCCTGACCCGATGACATTCTGATTGGCAAGTCCTAGGCTCTGTTTAACCCACAGCGCCACCCGCGTCCCTTAAAGGCACCTTAAAGGTAAAGGTAAAGGGACCCCTGACCATTAGGTCTAGTAGTGCCGACTCTGGGGTTGCGGCGCTCATCTCGCTTTATTGGCCGAGGGAGCCGGTGTACAGCTTCCGGGTCATGTGGCCAGCATGACGAAGCCACTTCTGGCAAACCAGAGCAGCGCACGGAAATGCCGTTTACCTTCCTGCCGGAGTGGTACCTATTTATCTACTTGCACTTTGAGGTGCTTTCAAACTGCTAAGTTGGCAGGAGCAGAGACCGAGCAACGGGAGCTCACCCCGTCGCGGAGATTCGAACCGTCGACCTTCTGATCGGCAAGCCCAAGAGGCTCAGTGGTTTAGACCACAGCGCCACCCACATCCCAAGGAGATATAGCCATCTTCAAATATCTCAAGGGCTGTCGCAGGGAAGAGGGACCAAGCTGTTTTCCCCACATCCCTACTAACCCACATCCCTACTAACCCACATCCCTACTAACAACACCTAGGGCTGGGCAACACACTTAAGGTAAAGGGACCTCTGACCATTAGGTCCAATCGTGGCCGACTCTGGGGTTGCGACGCTCATCTCACTTTATTGGCTGAGGGAGCCGGCGTACAGCTTCCGGGTCATGTGGCCAGCATGACTAAGCCGCTTCTGGCAAACCAGAGTAGCGCACAGAAATGCCGTTTACCTTCCCGCCGGAGTGGTACCTATTTATCTACTTGCACTTTGACGTGCTTTCGAACTGCTAGGTTGGCAGGAGCAGGGACCAAGCAATGGGAGCTCACCCCGTGACTGGGATTCGAACTGCCAACCCTCTGATCGGCAAGTTATAGGCTCTGTGGTTTAACCCACAGCGCCACCCACGTCCCGAGGAGATATGATAGCCATCTTCAAATATCTCAAGGGCTGTCACAGGGAAGAGGGACCAAGCTGGTTTTCTCCTCCTCCGGAGGGTAGGACTCGAGCCCATGGCTTCAAGTTACAAGAAAGGAGATTCGAACTAAACATCCGGAAGAACTTTCCAAGAGTAAGAGCTGTTCAACAGAGGAAGGGCCTTGCATGGGAATTTGTGGACTCTCCTTCCTTGGAGATTTGGAAGCAGAGATTGGATGGCCATCTGTCATGGAAACCCGGTTAGATGGGCAGGGTAATAAATTATTACTATTACCATTACCATTACCATTACCATTACTATTACTATTATTATTAGAGATTACTGCATTGCAAGGGGTTGAACTAGATGACCCAACTCGATGATTCTATGATTTCTAGTAAATCACTCATTATAAATCACTAGCAGCAAACTAAATTGCCTATATGTCAGTCTCTTATGTAGCCAAAACCCACACACAAGAGAGAGGTTTAACGACAGGTTTACAAAAAGGTTGGGTTCAAAACAGCCCGGTGAGGACTGAGTATGAAATGCTGGCTGGCTGGCCATTGCGGTGGAGGGGAGGACACAAAAAATCAGGAGGAGACTAGGAATGGAATGGAGTATCCTGTTCAAGGTACGCCACGCTGCATAATTTTGTTGCAGATCTGGCTTGTGCGATTAGATTAGGCGGCTGATTTGTCCCTCCTTGAGGATTTGGTTTAGAGCTCCCCCTAGCGAACAAGTGCTGGAAGCGGCCCTACAACAGACCTGAAAATTCTTGGAAGGAAGAGAGTAGGACTGCCATTTTTTGTGTTTTCAAAAAGCTTGTCCAGCAGAAAGTGCCTTTGAGCATGTGCAGAATGCCTTTGGCTTCCCCCTTCCTCAACAGCGAAGTTGGGTGTTTTGTTTTGTTTTAATTGCATATATTAATTTCATTTATAATGTCTTGCTTTTTAAAATGGCCTAGGACTCTGCACTCAGTGCGTTTCTTTCGTAAAGGAAATCAGCCCCTGCTATCAAAATTAAAATTAAAATAAATAAATAAATTTTAGGACTAAGTGTAGGACTAATTGCAGTCGTTAACAGTTGTCCACAGGTTTTCCATACCCATTGAGCCAATCGCCCATCTCCTACTACCCTCCTGAGAAAAAACCCACCCTCCCACTATATATAAGGGTCTGGTGACTTCTGTTTCAGTGTATCTGAAGAAGTGTGCGTGCATTCTCATACCCAGAACAAACTTAGTTGGTCTCTAAGGTGCTACTGGACAATTTTTTAATTTTGTTTATTTTTATTTCAACTGCATCAGACCAACATGGCTACCTACCTGAATCTAGCCCCTGCTGTGGGTGTTGTATGAGCCTAAGGACAGGGTTCCTCTGAACACGTGCAGAGCTTTCTTCTCAATGGATGCAGGCAACTCTCAACTTACCTTATATATATATTTTTAAAGTAATTTTATAAGTTGTGTGTTCTTGTTTCTCGGTTTGATCCCTTTACGTGGTTTTGTATGTTTTCTGGTATTTTATGCATGGTGATTTGCTGGGTTTTTTTATTGATTATAGCTTAGTAATTATTTAGTGTAATTGTTGAGTGTAAAAGGTTTAATTATTATTTGCTGGTGTTTAATTCTACTGTTTACTATTGGAGACTGATGATTATTGAATACAGTATTGCCTTATTTGATATAAGTGGTTTATTTTAAAGATAGTCTTACTTTTTATATTGGATCAGATTGTTACTATTATTTGTGTTGGAAGCTGCCCAGAGTGGCTAGGGTATAAATTATTATTATTATTATTATTATTATTATTATTATTATTATTATTATTAAAATATTTTATTTCATAAAATCAGATTGTGGATTAACTGAACCCTGACAAAGACCAGCCATGCAACTCTTGCTGCCGCTCAGCCAATGAAACCGATTCCATCCAAGCATTTTCCTTTATTTTGATCTTTATTGAACCAGAAAGGGGAAAGGCTGTCATCCAGGCCTGGTGGCTCTGTGTCCCTTCCATTTAAACAGACGAGCGCATGAGAATTGCCGGTGGCACCTTCTTGTCTGAAAACTCACTGTGACCTTGAGAACCGTGCAGACCGCAGAAATCCAACCGGTGCGGATTCTTCAGGCGTAGCGGTGCAGAGATAGCCGGTTGAATTGCTGCCTATCGTGCAGCTGTTGCCGGCGCAGAGCTTCTGTCCCTTCAAGAGTTGGCAAACTTACTCTTCTCGGCCCCGGAAGGGTTTGCTGAATTGAAGCAAAACCGAGGGGCGAAGGAACTGAGACTGAGTTTTGAGTTTTGGGTTATTTCAAACTTTATTAAGGGAGGTAAAGGTAAAGGGACCCCTGACCATTAGGTCCAGTCGTGGCCGACTCTGGGGTTGCGGCGCTTATCTCGCTTTACTGGCCGAGGGAGCCGGCGTACAGCTTCCGGGTCATGTGGCCAGCATGACTAAGCCACTTCTGGCGAGCCAGAGCAGCGCACGGAAACGCCGTTTACCTTCCCGCCAGAGCGGTACCTATTTATCTACTTGCACTTTGAGGTGCTTTCGAACTGCTAGGTTGGCAGGAGCAGGGACCGAGCAACGGGAGCTCACCCCGTCACGTGGATTCGAACCGCCGACCTTCTGATTGGCAAGCCCTAGGCTCTGTGGTTTAACCCACAGCGCCACCCACGTGCCCTTATTAAGGGAGACATTTCAGAATAGTAAGGGGCCCTGGGGGTGAATTTATGGAACCAAGGGGACGGTGCCATGAAAAAGTTTGGGAGCCACGGGTTCGAAACACGACCTTCAAAGCACGCTGCACCAAACAGCTCAAGGAGGGAAGTGACAGCTTGGAAAGGTATCCTGTGTGGGCCTCGGCGCATGGCTTCTTCCCCTCTCAAAATGTCTGGGTTTACGGCTCTCTCTTAGGCTGAATGCTCTGCACCCAGGGGTCTCTGAAGGGCACAGGAGCTGCTGTGACAATGGCGCCCCGGTGCTGCCCAGGGGAGCCCTCCCGCAAGATGGGGGACAGCTGCTCCTCCTGGTCTTCGCCTTCCTGCCCCCGCTTGCCGCCTCCGTTCAAGTTGCGCAGCCCTGAGGACAGAAGGCAGGCGGTCAGCAGGGTCCCGGCCAGGGCGCATAGCACCGCTCCCACGGCCTGGCAGATCCCCAAGGCGTGGTTGTATTCCACCGCCTGCTGGTCGAGCACCAGGAACTCTGCCTCGCCGATCCCTTCCAGCTTGGGGGGCAGGAGGTACCCCGTGGCCAAAGCCGAGGCCCCAATGAGCAGCAGCAGGGTCCCAGCCGAGAGGGTCACCTGGGGGTGGAAAAGAGCAGGATGAGAATGCAGCAGCTAGACTGGTGACTGGGAATGGCCACTAAGACCACGTAACACTGGTCTTGAAAGACCTACATTGGCTCCCAGTACGTTTCCCAGCACAATTCAAAGTGTTGGTGCTGACCTTGAAAGCTCTAAACGGCCTCAGCCCAGTAGACCTGAAGGAGCGTCTCCACCCCCATCATTTTGCCTGGACGCTGAGGTCCAGCTCCGAGGGCCTTCTGACGGTTCCCTCACTGCGAGATGCCAAGTTACAGGGAACCAGGCAGAGGGCCTTCTTGGTAGTGGCACCCGGCCTGTGGAACACCCTCCCACCAGATGTCAAAGAGAAAAAACAACTTCCAGACTTTTAGAAGACATCTGAAGGCAGCCTTGTTTAAGGAAGCTTTTAATGTTTAATAGGTTATTGTATTTTAGTGTTCTGTTGGAAGCTGCCCAGAGTGGCTGGGGAAACCCAGCCAGATGGGCGGGGTATCAATAATAAATTATTATTATATTACTATTATCACTGTGTACACACAGAGCGGCTTTCATTGCGGAACAAGAAGTTTTGGCTGGGCAAATCAAGGCAGGTGGCTGTGCCCTTCAGTGCACTTCAATGTGGTTCAATTAAGTCAACGGCACTTGGAATGACGCCCCTGAGATGGTAAGAAAAGAAGCAACCTTTGGAGATTTCCCCATAAAACAACGATCCTGTGTATGCTAACTTTCAGGCAAGAGATCCATTTAAATAGGGTTACAGTCCAGATTAGCAAGAGCGCAAGGTAAACGGACCCCTGACCATTAGGTCCAGTTGTGGCCGACTCTGGCATTGTGGCGCTCAGCTCGCTTTACTGGCCGCTTTACTGGGTCATGTGGCCAGCATGACTAAGTCGTTTCTGGCGAACCAGAGCAGCACACAGAAATGCCATTTACCTTCCCGCCAGAGTGGTACCTATTTATCTATTTGCACTTTGATGTGCTTTCGAACTGCTAGGTTGGCAGGAGCGGGGATCGAGCGACGGGAGCTCACCCCTCGCGGGGATTCAAACTGCCGACCTCCTGATCGGCAAGTCCTAGGCTCTGTGGTTTAACCCACAGTGCCACCCACGTCCCTCTAGCAAGAGCTACTTTATCATCATCATCATCATTATTATTATTATTTATTATTTATTCACCACCGCCTCCTCCTCTGAAATGTCTCGAGGTGGCTTGCAAGATGAAATACAAGTGATACAGCAATTAAAACCAGGAAAGTCAAAACAAAATACCTAAACATGCCTAGAACTGGCCTCTGAGCATGCCAGAAGTGCCTCTTGAGTGCATGCAAAGTGCTTTCCCCACACACTTCAGTACCCAAGATCACCCAGTGCACACCTGAGATCAGCTGAACAAATGCTTCCCGGCTGGTTGTGGCTCAGCCTTTGCCGACCTGGGTATTCCCAAGTATTTGGGACTGAAGCTCCCATCAGCTTCAACCAGTGCATTTGAGGGGGCGCCCAGTTGGCAAGGCTGCATTAGCCCCCTCCCTAAGCTTTTTAAAGATTGAAGTCCCCTCCATCCCTAAGACCGTCCCTGCAATTCAAGGAAGGGACCACAAATCCCAGACTCAGGGCAGTAATGCGGCGTGGCAGAGGATTCCTAGCCAGTGGGTGCAACAGCTGATTGGAGCTCTCGAATCGCCCAGGGGTGAACCCTGCCAAGGTGGCACCGGGAGGCACAAACCCTGGAGCTTGAAGCTTGTTGTGAGTGGCAGGACGTGACCTCCAGAACCCCATGCTCCTTCTGGGAGCGCCAGGATGCTCCAGCACATGTCTGCAGGTGGCGCCAGAGTCATCCCAGAAGCTGCCTGGTCCTCGTTGACCTGAGGTTGCTCCCAGTGGAGACCCGGGCATCTGCCTGGCCTGGCCTGGCCTTAGCAATCGCTGCTACCTTCCTATAATACTCGCTGGCTGCCTGTTCCCTTGCAGAGGTGCCCTGGGTTTGCCGCCGCCACACTCCCCCTCCCATTTGCATGCAGAAGGTCCCTGGTCCACCCCACTGGCAGCATCCCCAGGTAGGGAATCTCCTGTGCTGGAAGCTCTAGTTGGCTGCTGCCTGCCAGAGTAGGCATTCCTGAGCTAGATTGACCAGCAGTCTGGCTCAATTTAAGGCAGCTTCCTATATCCCTAACGAATAAACTCTGCACATGCTCAAGGGGCAGTTTTTCTTAAGCTGCTTTAATAAACGCTGGCGGTGGGGAGAAGGAGGAACTCTTCGCATGCTCAGAGGCGCTTAGTCTGAAAGGCCTGAAAGCAGCAACAACAAAAGGCAGGCACTTGTTGCAGTCCTTACCTTCCAGAGGACAGAAGACCAGCCGCTGCTGGCTGGAGATTTTGGGGGCAAATCCAGTTCGCCGTCCAGATTCGCTCCGGTGCAGTCCTCATAGAAGAGGTGCAGGTAGGAACGAACCCCGTACCATTTCCCCCGCTCCATGCCTGGGCCCCGGCTGCAGCCGCATGAATGTTGGCAGGATGTGGGCATTGGACCTGAGTGGGGCACAGCAAACACCTCAGGCTCGCTCGGTTCCAAGAGGCCGGACGGCTGTTCCGTCGAAACCAGACGGACAGGAAGGACTTCGAGAGGAAATAGGGTACCGCGCTGAATATTGGGACGGGTCTGCAGGTCATGGGATTGTTCCACCACCAGGTACAGAATGTGTTATACAGATGGGACCTGCAACTAAATTTTGCAGCCTGGAGTGCTCCCTGCTCAAGCAGCCGGCCATGACCTCTCCCAGGTTGCTCCATTCCGTCCCCACTTCTCCTAGTTTTCTGTCTCCACTAACATTACCAGCAGCACCCAGCTAGGATCCTGTGCCCATTGGACATGTTGAATCTTCATGGGGCTTGTTGGAGGATTCCCCCCTCTCTCTTAAAAGAGGGTTATTGATTGTTTTCCAAACCTCAGGCTGGACACAGGACTCCACATGTGGTGTGACCAAGGCAGAATAGAGTGATACTATTGCTTCCCTTTTTGAATTATGGTGCCGGAGGAGACTCTTGAGAGTCCCATGGACTGCAAGAAGATCAAACCTCTCCATTCTGAAGGAAATCAGCCCTGAGTGCTCACTGAAAGGACAGATCCTGAAGCTGAGGCTCCAAGACTTTGGCCACCTCATGAGAAGAGAAGACTCCCTGGAAAAGACCTTGATGCTGGGAAAGATGGAGGGCACAAGGAGAAGGGGACGACAGAGGACGAGATGGTTGGATGGTGTTCTCGAAGCTACCAGCATGAGTTTAAGCCAACCTGTGGGAGGCAGTGGAAGACAGGAGGGCCTGGCGTGCTCTGGTCCAGGGGGTCACGAAGAGTCGGGCACGACTAAGCGACTAAACAACATTGTTTTCCTTGAACTGGACACTAGACTTCTGTTGATGCAGCCGAGAATAACATTAGCTTTTTTTGCCGCTGCATCACCCTGTTGGCTCATGTTCATCTTGTGGTCCACTAGCCCCAGATGCTGGCCTAGATGGCCACTGGCCTGATCCAGCAGCCGAGCTCTCCTTCGGAGAAGCAAATTCACCTTTAGGACTACTTGGAAGGCAAGTCATATTGGTGTAAGGATAGTACAGTCATACCTCGGGTTACAGATGCTTCAGGTTGCGTTTTTTCGGGTTACGGACTCGCCGAAACCCAGAAGCACCGGAACGGGTTACTTCTGGGTTTCGGCGGTCGCACATGCACAGAAGTGCTAAATTGCGCTTTGCGCATGCACAGAAGTGCTGAATCGCAACTTGCCCGTGTGCACATGCGGTGCTGCAGGTTGCGAACACTGCGGGTTGCAAACGTTTGCAACCCGAGCATCCACTGTACTGTAATGTTGTTGTTGTTGTTGTTGTTTAGTCGTTTAGTCGTGTCCGACTCTTTGTGACCCCCTGGACCAGAGCACGCCAGGCCCTCCTGTCTTCCACTGCCTCCCGCAGTTTGGCCAAACTCATGATTATAGCTTCGAGAACACTGTCCCACCATCTCGTCCTCTGTTGCCCCCTTCTCCTTGGGCCCTCCATCTTTCCCAACATCAGGGTCTTTTCCAGGGAGTCTTCTCTTCTCATGAGGTGGCCAAAGTATTGGAGCCTCAGCTTCAGGATCTGTCCTTCCAGTGAGCACTCAGGGCTGATTTCCTTCAGAATGGAGAGGTTTGTTCTTCCTGCAGTCCATGGGACTCTCAAGAGTCTCCTCCAGCACCAGAATTCAAAAGCATCAATTCTTCGGCGATCAGCCTTCTTTATAGTCCAGCTTTCACTGTAATGATAGCTTAGTTTGAATGTGAACTCAGCATTGAATCATGGAACCCTAGAATTGGGTCATCTGGTCCAATGCCCTGCAGAATCTCAGCTAAAGCATCCATGACAGATAGCCATCTAACCTCGGCTTAAAATATGCTGGTTTCCTGAAACAATTGCCGTCATGCAACCCTGGAATCCCACCCAGAATAGTTCCAGGAGAAGAGGGTCCTCCAGGCGTTTATTAACGGATCCTTCTCCATTAAGGGCACTTGTGATAACAGCTGGGCACTTCTCCAAAATGACTTGTTGGCTTCAGCAACTGACAGGGGCAGATTGGGGACATTTTTGGGTGGCCTGAGGGGAGACCCCCACCCCATCTGTAAGCTGATCGTGAGCCCCTTTCGAGTTTGGCAGGATGCTGTTGGTTCTGGAAAGATGGAGGGACTGCTCTGTTTCTATACAGTGGTACCTTGGTTCTCAAACGCCTTGGTTCCCAAACGCCGAAAACCCAGAAGTAAGTGCCCCGGTTTTGGAATGTTTTTCGGAAGTCAAATGTCCGATGTGGCTGTCAGCTATTGCTTCCGGGGCGCCTGCACCAATCAGAAGCTGCGCCTTGGTTTTCAAACATTTCTCAAGTCAAACGGACTTCCGGAACGGATTAAGTTTGGCGCTTTTGTTTTTGCTATTCATTTTGTGTTTTTGTTTTTGAGGCTTTTTCGGTTAATTTGTTTTTGTTTTTGTGGAACCCAGTTCAGCTACAGTACTGATTGATTGATTGATTGATTGATTGATTGTGTGACTGTGGAAATGGATAAAAGCCCGCCATCCAAACAACGACTATCATCAGTGCAGGTAAGAAAAAAAAATATTTTTACTTTTTATCATCTACATCTTAATTATTTTATAGTGCAGCACATTGATTATCGCTTTCATTTTATGGATCAATAGTCTCGTTAGATAGTAAAATTCATGTTAAATTGCTGTTTTAGGGGTTGTTTTTAAAAGTCTGGAACGGATTAATCCATTTTGCATTACTTTCTATGGGAAAGCTCGTCTTGGTTTTGGAACACTTTGGTTTTGGAACGGACTTCTGGAAAGGATTAAGTTTGAGAACCAAGGTACCACTGTATTCACGTCCAGCTCTTCCTCCATCTAGGAGGACCATGCAGGGCTGGCCTCGCTGGTTTTTTTTTGGTGTGTGCTCACCACAACCCTGTGAGGTAGGATTGTCTAAGAGGGACTGGCTGAAACAAGCACACAGTCTCCCCCACCACGATCTTTGTGGCCAGGGACAAACTACACATTACAAACAAATTGTTTTTAGGGTTTTTTTGCTTTATTTTAATGGTATTATTTAGATGAATGGTAGGAAGGGCAGGGTATAAATTTAATAAATACAGTGATACCTCGGGTTACATACGCTTCAGGTTACAGACTCCACTAACCCAGAAATCATACCTCGGATTAAGAACTTTGCTTCAGGATGAGAACAGAAATTGCGCAGCAGTGGCGTGGCGGCAGCAGGAGGCCCCATTAGCTAAAGTGGTACCTCAGGTTAAGAACAGTTTCAGGTTAAGAATGGACCTCTGGAATGAATTAAGTTCTTAACCCGAAGTACCACTGTTGATAGTAGAAATCAATCAATAAATGAACGTAACAGAGCAGTCACATCCATAAAGGTAGTTTGGGAAGGGCACCATTTTGCAAAGAGAAGTAGCTTTGGGAGGGGGCCAGATTGAGAAGAGGGGGAGAGGCCTCCAGGACGTTTCTGAGCACAATTCAAAGTGTTGGTGCTGGCCTTTAAAGCCCTAAATGCTCCCTTGGCCTGGTATACCTGAAGGAGCGTCTCCACCCCCATTGTCCAGCCCTGAGATCCAGCTCTGAGGGCCTTCTGGCGGTTCCCTCCCTGCAAGAAGTGAGGTTACAGGGAACCAGGCAGAGGGCCTTCTCGGTGGTGGCACCCACTCTGTGGAACGCCCTCGCATCAGATGTCAAGGAAGTAAACAACTCTCTGACGTTTAGAAGTCATCTGAAGGCAGCCCTGTTTAGGGACACTTTTAATGTTTATTGGTTATTGTGTTTTTAATATTCTGTTGAGAGCCGCCCAGAGTGGCTGGGGAAACCCAGCCAGATGGGCGTGGTAGAAATAAATTATTATTATTATTATTATTATTATTATTATTATTATTATTATGGGGAGGGGCATGGGACCCCCTGCAAACAAGGGGTGTGCAATGCATCATGATGCCCTGGGGTGTGTTTGTGTGTGTTTGCATATAAATGGTAGTGCCAGAATATTGCTGTTCCTGCACCACCACACACACAAACCAGGAACAAAACCAGCACCTTGGATCAGAGAAACTTTCTCAGATCCTTCAGACAAAAAGTGGAGAAGGTTTTCCTGCACCTCCAAGAAGCATCCAGGTGCTGCAATTTATTTATTTATCACATTTATAACCCCGCCTGTTCCTCCAAGGAGCTTGAGATGGTTCCCCTCTATTCCATCTCAACAACAACCTTGTGAGGTATGCTAGGCTGAGAGAGGAAGTGACTGGCTGCCAAGGTCACCCACGGTGACCTTTGCTGCCGTGTGGGCATTCGAACCCTGGTCCCTCCCGGGCCATGGTCCAGCTCTCGCTAGCCACTATGCCGCACTGCCCCTCTTTGCAATGCCTCCTTGCAGCCCTGTGGGAGGAAGACTGGCTGCCCTTCCCCCCTCCTTCCCTCCCGCTTCCCTTTCTGCTCCCCACACCCCACCCCATCAGTTCAGCCTGCCTGGCTGTGAGCTGGCTGCATCCTGTTTCCCTGATTGGCCGTTGCCATGGGGACCGCCTCACGCAGAGAGGAGGGAGGATGGCTGCAAAGCCCGCTCCATCCTTCAGCATGCTGAGAGCCAGACCCAGATCCAAGGGCTGCTGGGGTGGGGAGGGAGCAAGCGCTGAACCCATGGAGTTCCTCCTTCTGGAAAGGGCCTTATCCCAGCCTCCGTCCTGTATCCTAAAACCCTTCAGCAAGGTTAGGCTACCCGGCAGGGAGAGGAAAAGGCTGCTGTTGCTTTTAATCGCTTTTATTCAACAGAACAGCCTTCCGCAAACTGAGAGGCAGTGTTGTGCAGTGGCTAGAGTGGTTCTCTTGTGAACCACCCTGGGATCTTCATTGGGGTTTTTTTTTTAAAAAAAAGAAAGAACAATTTTTGTCCATGGAGGCACAGGTCAATTCTGTGTCCAGGGCAGCTGTTTACTAGCTCCATCTGGTATGCCCAGGTCGCGTTTTGCTGCTTCCGCGCATGCGCATGACGTCATTTTGAGCGTCTGCGCATGCGCGAGCAGCGAAACCCAGGCGTAACATTCTCCGTTACTTCTGGGTTGCCGCCGAGCACAACCCAAAAGTGCTCAAACTGAAGCACATTCAACTCGAGGTACGACTGTATTTTAATATTTTGTTGGAAGCCGCCCAGAGTGGCTGGAGAAGCCCAGCCAGATGGGCGGGGTATAAATAATAAATTATTATTGTTATTACTCCAGCAGTGGAGGAAGAACAGTGTCAGGTGTGCGTGCAGGAGCCAGGCCCTGTGACCAATAGGACTCTGCAGGACTGGGGCCTTCCTAAGTTTGTTCTGGAGAGGCAAGGCGCGGCCACACAGGTGAGGCTGATTGGTAACTCACAGCACCAATCTGGAAGGGATATAAGGTCAGCGTCTTCCCTTCGGCTCTTTGCCACAGTAACACGTTCCCTGCCTTGCTACGTTTGATTCCTTGACTCCCTGCTTCCTGATCCTCGGACCCCTGGCTTCTGGACTCCTGGTTCTCTGACTCTCGGACTCTGGGCTTCCTGACTCCTGGCTTCTGGACCCCCGTTCCTGCTCCCACCCCGCCATCTTGCCCCCGGTCCTGACGTCCCCAGCTGGGACTTCGATCGCCCATGAACCATTGTGGCCGCTGATTGTCTTAACTGGGTCATGGCCTGGACCTTCTATTTCCCCCTCCTGGTATAGCAGAAGTGTCAGGACTGGCCCTATCCACTTTCCCCCTACTAATAAGAACATAAGAAGAGGCTGCTGGGTCAGGCCAGTGTGGCCCATCTAGGCCAGCATCCTGTTCTCACAGATGCCCCAATAAGAAAACCCGTAAGCAGGACTCGAACCCAGACCCCTGTCCCCTCCTCCTGTGGTTTCCAGCAACAGGCATTCAGGAGCATTGCCGCTACCAACTGTGGAGTCATCCTGACTAGAAGCTCTCAATAGCCCTGTCCTAATTGGTCTGATCCTGTTTCATTTCAAAGCGGGTGGCCGTCCCTGCCTGCTGTGGCAGGGAGTCCCATAGCTTAACGGGGCGAAGAACTGCTTCATTTCATCTGTCCTGGGCCTTCCAACAAAGATCTGTTCCGCCGCGGCTCCTCACCTGCGTTTTGGGCACCAGCCAAAGAAGTCCTCCTAGCGCATCTCTCTGCCTCTCCGCCGGCAGCGACAAGCCACAGGTGGGCACCCGCCAGAGTGGAAGAGACAGGGCAGTCGCCGCTGCCGCCAGTTCACAAAGGAGGCAGGCTGCGTCATCTGTGCCAGGCAGCAAAATGCCAAATGCCCTTTTGCCACCCCCTCACAGCCAGGTCAGCCGGGCAGGGTGCTTGGCGGGGCGGCCGTTCCTCTGTGGCAGCAGGCAGAGACGAGGTTTGCTGCCCGCCGGCGGCTGCGAGCGCAGCTCCAGAGTGCCAGGCTGCCAGTGTCTGAGTCAGTCGCTCTCGGAAACGGATGTCTCCACGGGGACGAGAGCAGCTTTCTCGAGAGCGCAATGCCTCCCCGCCCGCCTGGCTGAGTCACGGCTGGCCTCGGCTGCCCACACCTCTGGCAGGCCCCAAATATTCGGAGCCCGGCAGCCGGGAAGCCGAGAAGGGAGAGTCGCTTTCGCTCTCTGAGGATGAACGTGGCAGCTTCTGCGGAATCCAATTATCTTATTAACTGGGACCTTGCAGACAGGAGGAATCTAACACAAGCTCTGCGGGGAAGATGGACCTCTCTGTGCCCGTACAGAAGGCAACTGGTTTTGACGCCCCTCCAGCGCTAAATGGGCTTAGGATCCACCGTCGGAACTGGGGGCACGATCCACCTGTCTATTCCATGGAGAAATGGTGGGATTAAAATATTGTTGCAGGCCACCCCGATTTCGTCAGATGGGTGGGGTACATTATTATTATTATTATTTTAATCTCCGAGCAGTGTGAGATTCCAGAGGTTCCAGGTGCTTACCCAGAGTTTGTATTTCCTGGAGTTAAGTACCACTGGTACACCATTTTCACCAAATTTTCCTCTGATTGTGTAACATGCCATAAATTTAATATCACATCTCCATAATTTCTCCCATTGATCCAGCCGAATTGCATAACCTATATCGCATGCCCATTTAGTCATAACTTCTTTTACTTCTTCATCCTTTAACTCCTATTCTAATAATAAATTATACATTTTGGATATATTCTTGTTCGAGTTTTGTAATAATACTTTTCGTGATTTTGATTCTTCTTTTTCAAATCCTATTGCTTTGTCCTGATTAAATATTTGGGCAATCTGATGATATTGGAACAGTGTGGTGCAGTACTGGGTCACCTCTTCATATGGTCTTAATTTTATTTATTTTTTAATTAATTTTTTAAAAAAAGAGTTTGTATTTCCTTCAGGAACGAGGCACAGCAGAGACTGTGGTGTTTTCATGCTATGTGGTTTATTTACACATATATATACACCATATTTTCCCGTGTAAAAGACGCCCCCGTGCATAAGACGCTGCCTATTTTGGGGGACTCCAAATTAAGAAACAACCCCCTCAGCACTACCTGTGTATAAGACGAGCCCCAATTCTAAACCTAATTTTCTGGTGGAAAAAAACCCCTAATCTTATACACGGAAAAATACAGTATATACAACTTGAGTCTGCAATGTGGGGGTTCATATCATGAACACTCCAAAACGCTCTTGTTTCTCATGCAGAAATCAGCCATGGCTTTCTCTCTGTTGGCTGTACTTGGGTAAATTAACCAAGCCTGGAGAGCTCTGTTGGTTTGAGCGTGGTGCTGCCAGCGCCAAGGTTGCAGGTTTGATCCCCTAATGGGACTGCATTGCATTGCCTGGGGGTCACGGGAGTCAAGCAACATCTAGAACATGGGTAGGCAAACTAAGGCCCGGGGGCCGGATCTGGCCCAATCACCTTTTCAATACGGCCTGCAGATGGTCTGGGAATCAGCGTGTTTTTTCATGAGTAGAATGTGTCCTTTTATTTAAAATGCATCTCTGGGTTATTTGTGGGGCCTACCTGGTGTTTTTTTGGGTGGGACGCGGGTGGCGCTGTGGGTTAAACCACAGAGTCTAGGACTTACCAATCAGAAGGTCGGCGGTTCGAATCCCCACTACGGGGTGAGCTCCCATTGCTCGCGGTCCCTGCTCCTGCCAACCTAGCAGTTCGAAAGCACCTCAAAGTGTAAGTAGATCAATAGGTACCGCTCCGGCGGGAAGGTAAACGGCGTTTCCGTGCGCTGCTCTGGTTCGCCAGAAGCGGCTTAGTCATGCTGGCCACATGACCCGGAAGCTGTACGCCGGATCCCTCGGCCAATAAAGCAAGATGAGCGCCGCAACCCCAGAGTCGGTCACGACTGGACCTAATGGTCAGGGGTCCCTTTACCTTTAGCTGGTGTTTTTACCTTTAGCTGGTGTTTACTTAAAATGCATCTCTGGGTTATTTGTGGGGTATAGGAATCCATTCATCCCCCCCCCCCCCATTATAGTCCAGCCCTCCACAAGGTCTGAGGGACAGTGGACCGGCCCCCTGCTGAAAAAGTTTGCTGACCCCTGATCTAGAAGGCACCAGGCTAGGGAAAGATGACCCCTAGCCCCCTCGCACAACTGCTTGCATGCACACTTGTCTCCCTCCACAGTTTCCAGGTTGCTTTCAATCGATCCAGATCCCAGGGTGAATGGAAGACTTCCAGAGCGTTTGTCCAATCCAGAGACTGTCTGCATCACTGGGCCAGCAACAGCGGGCTTTGGAGTCTGCCTTTCCGTTGCTAGGAAACGATGGCGGCCGAGATGCTCTGTTGCTGGGATGCTGATGCTGTGGAGGGAGAGCTGGCGAGGAGAGAGTGCCAGCTTCCCTGTTGCCAGGATACGCCTGTTGTCGGGAGAGAGGAAAGGTGTGGCTTGTTGCCAAGGTGCCTCAGCGAAGCCAAGCGCTTGGTCCTAGCAACAGCGCACCTCTCGCTGGTACCCTGTGCCCATTCCTCCGCAGGGCAGCTGATTGGTCCAGGGCAAGGGACCGAGGCACCGAGTGGCAGATTCCATCCACAGGTGCCATGGGAACTAGTTGCCAGCCACCTCCCGGTCTCCTGGCTCTCCTGCAGAGTTTGCAAGCATGCCAGGAAGGCTGTGGCTCAGTGACAGGAGCAGCTGTTTTGAATGCAGAAGGATCCAGGCCCAATGCTTGGTATCTGCAGGTAAAGGTAAAGGGACTCCTGACCATTAGGTCCAGTCGTGGCCGACTCTGGGGTTGTGGCGCTCATCTCGCTTTACTGGCCGAGGGAGCTGGCATACAGCTTCCGGGTCATGTGGCCAGCATGACTAAGCCGCTTCTGGCGAACCAGAGCAGCGCACGGAAACGCCGTTTACCTTCCCGCCGGAGCGGTACAGTCATACCTCGAGTTGAATGTGCTTTGGGTTGAATGCGTTCAAGTTGCACTCCACGGCAACCCGGAAATAACGGAGCGCGTGACTTCCAGGTTCCGCCGCTCGTGCATGCACAGTCGCTCAAAATGACATCATGCGCATGCGTAGAAGCGGCGAAACGCGACCCACGCGTGCACAGACGCGCCGTCACATCTTGCATTCCATTCGGGATGCAAACGGGGCTCCGGAACGGATCCCATTCGCATCACAGGGTACCGCTGTACCTATTTACCATATTTTTCGCTCTATAGGACACACCAGACCACAAGACGCACCTAGTTTTTGGAGGAGGAAAACAAGAAAAATAATATTCTGAATCTCAGAAGCCAGAACAGCAAGAGGGATCGCTGCGCAGTGAAAGCAGCAATCCCTCTTGCTGTTCTGGCTTCTGGGATAGCTGCGCAGCCTGCATTCGCTCCATAAGACGCACACACATTACCCCTTACTTTTTAGGAGGGAAAAAGTGAGTCCTATAGAGCAAAAAATACGGTATCTACTTGCACTTTGCCAAACTGCTAGGTTGGCAGGAGCAGGGACCGAGCAACGGGAGCTCACCTCCTCGCGGGGATTCGAACCGCCGACCTTCTGATCAGCAAACCCTAGGCTCTGTGGTTTAACCCACAGCGCCACCCGCGTCTATCTGGAGGTAGAACTGGGCAAATGACCCCTGTCTGAAACTCCAGAGACCCTCTGTTGCTCAGTGCAGATGATACTCAGTATTGTCCCAAATACTACTATCAGAACTACGATGTCCCAAATACCTCGACAAAGAGGCAGGATGGAAAGTTAGTTCATTGCCAGTGGCAGATTTAGGTGTTCTGTTAAATAGCAACTGTTTGCCACATTTTTTTTTTAAAGTGTATTTTTAACACCTGGGAAGGGTGTGGGGAATTTTCTGATACGTACACCAGCATTTTCAGGGCTAGACCAATCCTGAATGTACCTCTCAGGTGACTCCTTTTCTCTGGCACCAATGGGGGCAGAAAGTTGGGGGAGCCCCAAGTTGCTGGGCAAACACAGCCTTCGACTAACACTCCCAGCGAGGTGCTTGTTGTGTGTCCAGGCAAAAGGTCTTGTCTGCTTTCTCATTGTGAGGGTGGGAGTCAGGAAGACAGCCAGTTTTAGATCTTGGGCTACTCTTTCCCTCCTGCCTAACTGTCAATTTAGCAACAGGCATGTTGACCTGGAGTCATGATTCTCACTTAAGACACAAGAAGTCCACCCACTTGCATGCCTTGCTGGGGAAGAGGTGGTTTTTTCTAAGGACCTCTCCAGAAGTCCTTTGCATTGGGAATTCATGGTGATTTGTGCTCATGGCAGCGTCAGGGCAGTACAATGCAAACCTGGAAGAACTTTCTGGCAATAAGAACAGTGGAACGGTCTCCCTTGGAAGGTTTCAGGGGGTTGGGGTCCCTTCCAACTCCACAATTTTATGATTCTATATACAGTATACTCTTGATATTGTTTTCACCTTCAGCGGTTTCAGGAGAAGACATACAGTGGTACCTTGGTTCTCAAACGCCTTGGTACTCAAACAACTTGGAACCCAAACATTGCAAACCTGGAAGTAAGTGTTGTGGTTTGCGAACTTTTTCTGGAAGCTGAACGCGCTCCACTTTGAGTGTTGCGCTGACGATTTGAGTGTTACGCTGAGGTCTGTCTGTTTTTGCTGTTTATTTGCATTTCTGTTTTTGCGGCTTTTTTGTTTTGTTTTTGTGGCTGTGTGGAACCCAGTTCAGCTACTGATTGATTGATTAGGTGACTGCAGTACCTTGCTATTGTTCTCATTTTATGGATCAGTGGTCTTGTTAGTTAGTAAAATTCATGTTAAATTGCTGTTCTAGGGGTTGTTTTTAAAAGTCTGGCACGGATTAATCCGTTTTGCATTACTTTCTATGGGAAAGCATGCCTTGGTTTTGGAACGCTTTGGTTTTGGAACAGACTTCCAGAATGGATTAAGTTTGAGAACCAAGGTACCACTGTATTGCTTTGTTTCCAGTCAGTGCATGTTCTGTAACATCCTCTTGAAGTCCTGTGATACCTTTTTTTCAGACCACAAATGTTCCAGTTTATTTTTTGGCCCGCTTCTGTTGCATGATAGCACAAGAGGGGCCTCTTCAGAAGGAAGCGTTGCTGTGAGACTGGGGAAGCATCGCAGAACAACTAAAAAAGTTGAATGATGTGTGGACAGTCTGGTGTAAATCCAGCATTCTTGCACTAGGAATACTTTGATGACATGTGGCAGAAAACACCCACAAAGAAGGCTCTAACTTTCCTGATTTAAAGGAAACCGCAAGAACATAAGAAGAGGCTGCTGGATGAGGCCAATGGACTGCCTAGTCCAGCATCCTGTTCCCACGGCGGCTGACCAAATGCCTCTAGGAAACCAGCAAGCAGGATTCGAACACAAGACCCCTCTTCCTTCCTGCGGTTTCTAGCAGCTAGTATGCAGAAGCATTGCTTCCTCCAATTGCGGAGGCAGAGCAATAGGTATCCTGGCTTGTAGCCATTGATAGCCTTATTCCTCCAAGAATCTGTATAATTCTCTCTTAAAGCTGTCCTGGTTGGTGGCCATCACGGCCTGCGGGAGCAAATTCCAGAGTCTATTTATTTTTTACTTTCTTATTTATAAAAAACACATGCTGCTATTTCATTAAAAAACTGTTTACAACAAAAGTACATAAAGCCGTACAGTAAAAACCATGTTAAAAGTTGAAATCAGTAAATCAGCATAGTAAAAACTATGCGCTGTGTAAAAGAAGGACATTCTCTGTCCTGAATCTCCCAGCGTTCCGCTTCAGTGGAGAGCCAGTGTGGTGTAGTGGTTAAGAGCGGTAGTCTCGTAATCTGGGGAACCGGGTTCGCGTCTCCGCTCCTCCACCTGCAGCTGTTGGGTGACCTTGGGCCAGTCACACTTCTCTGAAGTCTCTCAGCCCCACTCACCTCACAGAGTGTTTGTTGTGGGGGAGGAAGGGAAAGGAGATTGTTAGCCGCTTTGAGACTCCTGAAGGGGAGTGAAAGGCGGGATATCAAATCCAAACTCTTCTTCTTCAAGTCCACAAGAATTGCTCATTTCTGGACCTTTTCCAGACTCCACAATATCCTGTTTGAGGTGAGGCAACCAGAACCACACACAGTATTCCAAATGTGGTCACACCACAGATTTGCAGAATGGCATCGCTGCAATTGGCAGTTTTATTTTCAATTGCTTTCTTAACCATCCCTAGCATGATAGCTGCCTTTTTTTTTTTTTTTTTTTTTGCAACTGCTGCACACAAGGAGCTTCTCTGCAGGCACGGCAAAACCCTGAGGTTTGCAAAAGCACCAAACGAGCAAACCCCCATTAGAAGAAAATAAAAGTTGCTTTGATCTTTTCAGTTGCCCTTTTCTGAACCTTATGGTTTGTGGCAGTTATGGGAGGGTAGAAGAAAATGGCCTGGACAGCTTTCATAAACCCTTCAAGTGTCCCTATTTTCCAGGGACATCCCTGATTTAGAGAAGCTGTCCCAGTTTCTGATTTGATCCCAGAATATCCCGCTTTTCCTTAGGATGTCCCTGTTTTCACTGGAGAAATGTTGGAGGGTATGGAGTTATCCGACCCCTGAGCCATCTGAAGGTAGTCCTGTACTGTGAGGACAACCTGAGCTTACAGGGTTAAACAGCTCAGAGTGTGCTATTGGGAGGGGGGAGATTCTGTGTCATATCTCTCGGATATGATGCTCGCATGTACAGTGGTACCTCTGGTTGCAAATGGGATCTGTTCCGGAGGCCCGTTCGCGACATGAAAAGCCCACAACCTGAAGCGCCGTATCTGTGATTTGGTGCTTGTGCGCATATCGCGAAGCGCGTTTCAGTGCTTCTGCGCATGCGCGAGCGGCGAAATCCGGAGGTAAACCTTTCCGGTACTTCCGGGTTGCCGCAGGACGCAACCTGAAAAAAAGTAACATGAAGCAAACGTAACATGAGGTATGACTGTATAGGGAAGTTTTTAAAAAATGTTTAATGTTTTATTTTGTTTTTATATATGTTGGAAGCTGCCCAGAGTGGCTGGGGCAACCTGGTAAGATGTGTGGGGTATAAATAGTAATATTATCATTATGGAATAGGACGTCCCTATTTTCATCGGGTGCCGGGTGGCGCGGTGGGTTAAACCACAGAGCCTAGGACTTGCCAATCAGAAGGTCGGCGGTTCTAATCCCCGCGACAGGGTGAACTCCCGTTGCTCAGTCCCAGCTCCTGCCAACCTAGCAGTTCGAAAGCACGTCAAAGTGCAAGTAGATAAAGAGGTACCGCTCCAGTGGGAAGGTAAACGGCGTTTCCATGCGCTGCTCTGGTTCGCCAGAAGCGGCTTAGTCATGCTGGCCACATGAACCGGAAACTGTACGCCGGCTCCCTTGGCCAATAAAGTGAGATGAGCGCCGCAACCCCAGAGTCAGCCACGACTGGACCTAATGGTCAGGGGTCCCTTTACCTTTACCTTTATTTTCATCGGAGAAATGTTGGAGAGGATGTTTTCAGCAGATTTAGGGGAAGAAGAGAAGGAGGAAAGGAACAGCGGAGGTGAATTTTGGGGAAAGCTGTTGGGAGGGACTCATCCTATTTCGCTCCAAGCACCTCTGGGATCAGGCGGGGGATATGCTTGGTCCAACCGGGAGCTGCGCTCCTCGCTGCCACCTTGACAACAAGCCTGGATGGAAGACGACACCAACTATGGGCACGCAGAGCCCTGGAGACAAGGCAGAGGTTCAAGGTGATGGAAACAGGGGCATCTTTGTCTAGATTTGGATGCTGTGTGTTGTCGTGAGCCTCCGTCTCTCTCGTAACAGGATCAGAGCTGTGGGATTAGGCCGCGCATCTCAAGGCTGCCAGTTGCCCCGCAGTTCGCCCAATCCGCTATGCCCTGCCTGGTGTGATAGTCCGTAATAAGCCACACAAACAAGGGGACCAGCTGCCCGGCTTAATCCGCTGGTGGGCTTGCTTTCTAAGGCTAAGGGGATTGGGCCGGCTCCCTCGTTCCCGCACGCAGGGGTTTGTTTGGCTGTGCAAAGAGCCAGGATGATCCCAGCCCTTCCAGGGCCCGTTTGCCTGTTGGCTGCGGATCAGTGCAGTTGTCAGGAGTCAACAGGGCCGACGACACCACCGCCCTGTTGCCGTGGAGACAGCATCCTCGTGGGGATGCTGGTGATGTCACCGAGATGCTGTTGGCAGAGCCCAGGGAAGATGCTCGGACTCTGGCGACCATTTTCTAGGGGAAATCTTCCAAAATCAGGAGCCGGAATGTGTTGCTTTGGGGGTTCTGCATGGATTCCTCAAGAAAATAAAAACAGTGAATGTGGGCCCCTTTTTTTTAATCTCCAAGAGAGTGGGTTAAATAAACCTGAGCACTGACGCTCTGCCCATATTTCCAAATTTGTTTCTGCACCTGGAATGGTTGTGTGACTAAAATAAAGAGAGAGAATAATCTTGTTTGAGGAGTTCCTGGAAGAATAATCTGGCTGGCGAGTGTGAGAACAGGATGCTGGACTAGGGAGGCCACTGGCCTGATCCAGCAAATTCGTCTTGTGCTCCCACCCCATTTTCTATTTTTTCCCCCCAAATGACACTCAGTTTTGCTGGATACTGAGCAGGGTGCATCCTCATAAGAGTGTTTGCAGGGGCACTACCCCGTCTAGGTTTTGGAAGGGGTTGGTTGGTTGATTGATTGATTGATTGATTGATCTTTACGAAAAAGAAAAAGCCTTGCAAACCACAGGGGTTCCACTGAGGAGGCCAACACCTTCCTCCTGTTCCTCAGTTGCTCCATTTCATCTCCAAGTCTGCCGTCACCTATGTCGCCCCTGAGCCATGAGGCTCCAAATTGCTTTCATGGCTCCTAGTCTCATCTGTGAACTTGGCTGAGACCCTCCCTGCCCGTGGACTGTCTTGCCAGAGTGGTGCATGCTCTGGTTATCTCCCGCTTAGACTATTGCAATGCGCTCTACATGGAGCTACCTTTGAAGGTGACCTGGAAACTACAATTAATCCAGAATGCGGCAGCTAGACTGTGACTGGGAGTGGCCGCCGAGACCACATAACACCGGTCTTGAAAGACCTACATTGGCTCCCAGTACGTTTCCGAGCACAATTCAAAGTGTTGGTGTTGACCTTGAAAGCCCTAAACGGCCTCGGTCCAGTATACCTGAAGGAGCGTCTAAACCCTCCTTGGTTTAGCCCAGACACTGAGGTCCAGAGCCAAGGGCCTTCTGGCGGTTCCCTCACTGCGAGAAGCCAAGTTACAGGGAACCAGGCAGAGGGCCTTCTTGGTAGTGGCACCCATCCTGTGGAACGCCCTCCCACCAGATGTCAAAGAGAAGAACAACTACCAGACTTTTAGAAGACATCTGAAGGCAGCCCTGTTTAGGGAAGCTTTTAATGTTTGATGTATTACGGTATTTTAATATTTTGTTGGAAGCTGCCCAGAGTGGCTGGGGAAGCCCAGCCAGATGGTCGGAGTATAAATAAATTATTATTATTATTATTATTATTATTATTATTATTATTAGGGTCTGGTCTGGTTTCAAACTGGATGGGGAACCATGTACTGAAATCCCTTCCAATTGCAGAGGGTTGGGCTAGATGTCCCTTGGGTTCCTTTCCACTCCGTGATTCTATTATCCACTGTGAATTGAGTGCTCAGAGCTTTTGGCAAAGGCATTCAGTGGTGGAATCTCACGTCAATGCAGTGTGTGTCTAGCAGAGAGAGAAGAGAGCTTAGGGTTTGACTGAAAGGAGCTTTTAGCTAGATCTGGGGGTGCAATATTAAGGGGAGTGCTAGGTATCCCCTAGGGACGTGGGTGGCGCTGTGGGGTAAACCACAGAGCCTAGGACTTGACGATCAGAAGGTCGGCGGTTCAAATCCCCGCGACGGGGTGAGCTCCCGTTGCTCGGTCCCTGCTCCTGCCAACCTAGCAGTTCGAAAGCACGTCAAAGTGCAAGTAGATAAATAGGTACCACTCCAGCGGGAAGGTAAACAGCGTTTCCGTGCGCTGTTCTGGTTCGCCAGAAGCGGTTTGGGTCATGCTGGCCACATGACCCGGAAGCTGTACGCCGGCTCCCTCGGCCAATAAAGCGAGATGAGCAACCCCAGAGTCGGCCACGACTGGACCCAATGGTCAGGGGTCCCTTTACCTTTACTTAGGGATCCCCTACTCGTTTTGGAGTCCGCTTGCCTCCAATAGGTTCTGCTTTGCAAATTTGCAAACATACGTGGCTCATATTGCAGGCGCCACTTCTCTCTCGCTCCTCCTAAGGGCATCTAATCAGGCTGTGCTTCGCTTCAGGAACTTCTCTAGACCCCAGGGAAGTGGGCAGCATTAACATTAAGAATTGATTCAAATCCCAGCTCTGCGCAGAACTCTCTCTGGCTGTTCTTAAGGGAGCCAATCTTTGACCGATTCCTGGAGGGTAAGGCTCTCTCGCGCCGGCTACTACTATCCTCGAGGACAGTATTCTCTTTCCACTGTGGGAGGCAGTCTGGGGAGAGCGCGGCTCTCGCACTCGGGCCCTGCCTGTGGACTTCCCAGAGGCGTCTGGCTGGCCGCTGTCAGAACAGATGGCCCGTCTAGTCCAGCTGACCCGATGCCTCTCGGAACTTCATTTGCAAGACCTGACCTTGCAGCTCTTTCTCTCAGCCTGTCCTACCTCACAGGGTTGCTGTGAAGATAAAATAGGGACGAGGAGAACCGCAGACACTGCCTTGGGCTCTATGCAGGGAAAGTGGGGTGTAAATGCAATGGTGCATAATAAACGCACAAATTAAGATATGCTTTATTTATATTTTAGGCGCGAACCCTCTTCACACCCTAAAGCAGCTGGTGGGGAACCAATGGTGTCTTTGGGGTGTTGTTAGACGTGAAGCTCTCTCAGCCCCATCCAGTAGGGCTCATGGTCAGGGGGATGATGGGAGTTGTAGTCCATCAGCATCTGGAGGTGGGGGCTACAGATTCCCCCTACCTCACCCTAAGTCATTGATTCAACTTCATTGTTCTGAGCAGATTTAATCACATTAAACCCTAGGACTCTTCACTTGAAGGCTTTAAAAGAGGACCGGTCAAATTCATGGGCTATCAGTGGCTACTCTCCCCATATGAACCTCCTCGGACCCTGAGATCATCATCTGAGGCCCTTCTCCATTTGCCTCCTCCATGAGAAGTCCGGAGGGTGGCAACATGAGAACGGGGCCTTTTCTGCAGTGGCTCCGTTTGTGGAATGCTCTCCCTAGGGAGGCCCGCTTGGCACCTTCACTGTAAAAATGTTTCTCTTCAACCAGGCCTTTGGCTGATTCATATCCTACAGCCTTTTATATGTGTTTGTTGGAGGGAGAATTATTACTTTGTTTTCGGTTCTTATTTTTACTATGTCTTTTATGTCCTTATCTTGCGTTTTTATGCTGTGAACCGCCCAGGGATCTTTGGATGAAGGTGGTTTATAAATTTAGCAAATAATAATAACAAATAATAGCAGGGATCGTAGATTCCATCGACAGATCTGCGAGCTCGTTGCAGGCGGCAGAAAGGGGGTAGTGTTGTGAACAGTTCTCTGCTGGGTCAGACTAAAGCTGGCGTCCTCAACGATCCTGTTCTTACATTGCCCAAACAAGCCCCTGTGTTGCAAAGAGAGCGTCAGCAATGTCTAGGCAACACGATGACCATGTACCTACGCAATAAACAATCTTTTATAGAATTCCTTCAAACCGTAACAAGTCCAAAATGAAATCTTGTCTCAAAGTCTCTGGAAATCTTTAAATGAAGCGAGGTACCAGACTTTGTGCGATGAAAGACAAGCTGTGAAGCTTTGTGTATTCATCAAAATATTATGTCCAACACTGAACAGTGATTCCAGATATTGACTACTGTTTCGCAGAATTCTTCGTCAGCGTGGTGGGAGGATATAGAATTGTTTCATAAACCCATCTTATTTCGAAGGAATGTATGTAAATGAAAATATCAAATGCTGTGGGACAGTGCTCATGTAATAATGTAGTTGCGCTGTTCCACAGCATTTGATATTTTCATTTTCATTTACACACATTCATTCAAAATAAGATGGGTGCTCTCCACACTTGAGATTCCCAGCGATACTGCCTGAGACACGGCCATTGTGGATAGTAACCATTGATAGCTCTTCCCTCTGTGGTTTTGCATAAACACATCTTATAAGAATGGAAGTTCAGTTGACAACAGCACGA
Source organism: Podarcis muralis (assembly GCF_964188315.1). Lineage (NCBI taxonomy): Eukaryota > Metazoa > Chordata > Lepidosauria > Squamata > Lacertidae > Podarcis > Podarcis muralis. The sequence goes on from NC_135659.1 coordinate 98,168,124, forward strand.
GACTCTTAAATCTCAGGGTCATGAATTCGAGTCCCGTGTTGGGCAAAAGATTCCTGCATTCCAGGGGGGTTGGACCAGATACTTATGGTTCCTTCCAACTCAACAATTATACCCTTCTATGCTGTGGGTTAAACCACAGAGACTAGGACTTGCCGATCAGAAGGTCGGCGGTTCGAATCCCCACGACGGGGTGAGCTCCCGTTGCTCGGTCCCTGCTCCTGCCAACCTAGCAGTTTAAAAGCATGTCAAGTGCAAGTAGATAAATAGGTACCGCTCCGGCGGGAAGGTAAATGGCGTTTCTGTGCGCTGCTCTGGTTTGCCAGAAGCAGGTACGTCATGCTGGCCACATGACCCGGAAGCTGGACACCGGCTCCCTCGGCCAATAAAGCGAGATGAACACCGCAACCCCAGAGTCGGCCACGACTGGACCTAATGGTCAGGGGTCCCTTTACCTTTACTTAAAGGGACCCCTGACTGTCACGGGGATTCAAACCGCCGACCTTCTGATCGGCAAGTCCTAGGCCCTGTGGTTTAACCCACAGCGCCATCCGTGTCCCAGAGTCAGCCACAACTGGACCTAATGGCCAGGGGTCCCTTTACCTTTTATGATAAGGAGTGCCTTCCATCAGCTTCAACTGGTGGCCCAGCTACGCCCCTATCTGGACAGGGGTAGCCTAACTACTGTCGTCTATGCTCTCGTAACTTCAAGGTTAGATTACTGCAATACATTATACGTAGGGCTGCCCTGAAGACAGTTTGGAAACTTCAGTTAGTGCCGAATTCGGCAGCCAGGTTGCTCACCAGAGCAAGTCTGAGCATATTAGACTGATCCTGGTCCCACTGCACTAGCTACCAATTAGTTTCCGGGCCCAATTAAAATGCTGGTTTTGAGCTATAAAGCCTTAACGGCCCAGGACCGCAATACCTCAAGGACCTCCTCTTTCCATATGAACCTACCTGGACTCTCAGATCATCTTCTGAGGCCCTCCTTTTTGGTACATCAACCACAGAAAATCAGTGATGTGATATGTAACAATCCCACACAACTGCAACGCGGAGGAATGAAATTCCCAACACTCCGTCGTGTGCCTCCTCTTCGAGAGGTGCGGAGGGTGGCGACACGAGAGCAGGGCCTTCTCTGTAGTGGCTCCCTGTCTGTGAAATGCTCTCCCCAGGGAAGTTTGCCTGGCGCCTCCATTATACACCTTTAGGTGCTAGGCAAAAACCTCCCTTTTTGACCAGGCCTTTGAGTGACCTTACATCCAACACCCTTTTAGAATGTGGCTGTTTTTTGCAACGGTGTTACTGGGTTATTGTTTTTATTCTGATTTTATATATTGTGATCTTTTCTGTGAACCGCCCTGAGACGGTATATAGGGTGGTTTATAAATTCAATAAATAATTAAAATAAAATAAATAGGAGAGCCTGGTTGCCGCATCAGTCCCCAGGGGGCACATCTGGTCCAGCACCCTCTTCTCACAGGAGCTGCCCAGAATTCAGAGACATATTGCCTCCATTACTGAAAGTGGTAGCTGTTGCTGCTGAAGGGGTCGCCTTTATGTGGGGGACGGCAGTGTGTGGAACCACCCAATTTTTAATTATTATTGTTACCTGTCAGGGTATTTTGCATGAGCATCGTCAGTTTCCTTCTGCGAAATATGTATTCTGCGGTGCCCATGGCCGTTCCTTAAGATTTCCAAATGTGCTCCCTGGCCCCCCAAGAGCTTGACGGACACAAGGGCTGGGCTACTTTGCCGGACTGTCGGGAAGATAAAATTGGCGAGGGAGCAGATGGTTGATGTCCCCTTCTCTCTTCGGACGAAAACCAGCAATCGTGAAAATCGTGGCAACACAAGAACAGGCCTTTTCAGTGGTGGCTCCCTGTTTGTGCAATGCTCTCCCCAGGGATGCTCTCGCCTGAAGCCATCATAATATCGCTTTAGGCACCAAGCAAAACCTTTCCTCTATAACCAGGACTTTGGTGGCGCTGTGGGTAAAAGCCTCAGCGCCTAGGGCTTGCCGATCGAAAGGTCGGCGGTTCGAATCCCCACGACAGGGTGCGCTCCCGTTGTTCGGTCCCAGCGCCTGCCAACCTAGCAGTTCGAAAGCACATCAAAGTGCAAGTAGATAAATAGGGACCACTTACTGGCGGGAAGGTAAACGGCGTTCCGTGTGCGGCTCTGGCTCACCAGAGCAGCGATGTCACGCTGGCCACGTGACCCGGAAGTGTCTCCGGACAGCGCTGGCCCCTGGCCTCTTGAGTGAGATGGGCGCACAACCCTAGAGTCTGTTAAGACTGGCCCGTACGGGCAGGGGTACCTTTACCTTTACCTTAAAACCTTTCCTCTATAACCAGGACTTTGGCTTTTTAACAACCTGTGGCCTTTTAGAACTGGGTGGGAAGTTTTTAATGTATTTCCTTCCCTGCCCTCCGGGGTTTCAATTTTTTTGCAATTCGTGTTGCGTTGCAATAAGTCCTGCAGCAGCAGCTGGTGGTGCTTCCAGGCTGCTGGGGGAAGAGGCTTGCCATCATTTCCCTCCCGGACATTTGCCTTCTGCTGCCGTCAGCCTCCTCTAGAGTAGGGCTAGGGGAGCCGGCTGCATGTCCTGTGTAGTTCTCTCCTCTGCACTGCATTAAAGCAAAACTCCTTGGTTTGCAAGACCCTTAACGAAACCTTTAAAGTCGGTTAACTCTTTCTTTTGCTTTTGTGTTTATAAGCCTAGATTATTGTTGTAATACTGAATTTATTCCGTGTTTCCCAAACTGTTGACTTCCGATCATTTTTGAATAGGCTGACATGCAATGCATTTCGTATAATTTGATGTGGTTTTTTGGCTGCAAGCCGCTTTGGACACAGCCGATTGTGGGGAAAGCAGCCCACATTTAACCCATTTAATAAATGATAAAATCATATTTTTAAAAAAATCAACAGCCGACACAGCAGATCTCCAGACCAAGAACACACTTTATTCCAGGGTTACAACCACCATTTCACCATTTCCCGAGCTAGCCACAGAACCACACGGATGGCTCAAGTGCCGTTAACGTCCCCCTTTCCAAAAAAATTTCTACAAGCCTATTTTTTTCTTCTTCTTCCAAGACGACGGTCACTACTAACACGACATTTACCAAGAAGGAAACCCAACAGGGCTTTCTAGCACCACTTTGCAGGTGGGACGTGATCCTTATCATCATCATCATCATTAATCATCACCATTATTATTATTATTATTATTCATTCTGTTGCTGCACCTGCGGAGAAAAACTGTCAAGCATTGGGAGAGGTTTAGAAGAAAGGGGTGGGTGGGGGGGTGCTGCCCCCCCTCCCCAGGCCCTCTGCTGGCCACAATCTGTGGAGTTTGTACCTGAGAAAGAGTTTTATTTTTATTTTTTTCATCATTATAATATTTTATTTTTAAGTCTTCGACAAACCACACACCCACGCACGCACACCCACGGAAGCAAAATTACAGGCGGCAGGACTGCGGAGGAAGCGGGTAGGGAAAGAGGTTATTCACAGCGGAAAGGAACCGGCGAGGGAAGAGAAGCAAGCTCCAGACATCTCTAATGCACTAACATCGCACACATTTCTTCTTCTTCTTCTTCTTCTTCTTCGTGTGAATTCACCACTGAGCACCATTTTTTTATTTTTACGTTCTCCCCCTTACAGACACAACACCCCAACCCACCCCAACCCGAGAAAGAGAGAGAGAGAAATCATATAAACTGCTCCGAGAGAGAGTCAGGGCAAGAGGAAGCATTGGAGAGAGAGAGTTTGTGCTTGGAAGTCAGAAGGAAGGGCGGCGGGCAGGTGGGCAGTCGGCTTACGGACCACCTGCCCGGCCTCCCCGGGGTTGTAGTCAGAGACGCAGCAGGTTTTGATCCTGCCGGACTCTGGGTCCTGAGGAAGGTTTTCTATCTTTATTTATTTTTGCCTGAAAACATTTGTAAACTCTTGAGTAGCACTTGAGGCCAGGCTGGTCCCCATGGGCATGGGGTGGGGGGCCCCTGCGGGCAAGGCGAGAGAAACGCCCGTCCGAACTGAGGACGGGCGCGAGACAAAAAAATAATAAGGGGCTTTTTTCGGGGAGCAGACACTGGCAAAGATTTCGGAGGAGCTGGCATGGTGGAGGGTTTTCTGCGTGGGGCCGGATTCTGCACCCCACTGTCCCCTGCTTTGATAAAATCAGAGTTCTCGACACCCGTGGGCTCTCCTTGGCACGGACGAAGTGCCAACCAGAGGGCCCTGAAGGTCAAAGTTTCCTAGCCAGGGCTTTGCCCCGAGACACGTGACGAAAGACATGAGTAGCTTGAGGCATGGGCAGAGTGCTTTCTGCGCCACGCTGGGTGAGGAAGTGGTGGCAGGGCTTCCGGGTAGAAATCAAGTGTTTGTCAAGCTCCAAAACCTCTCCGTATGACATTTGGCACGGCTCCCTGTTTCTGGGAAGGAAATAGCAGGTGGGACTCGGGTTCAAGATCCCAGTGGTGCAGCTCCATCCCAGAAGAACGTGGGCTGAAACGGAATACGTACTTCACAGCCATCTCCCTGGTCGAGCTTGGGCAGGAGATTTTCCCAGCACAACCTGGAGGTTTAAACCTGCAACCTTCTGCACTCAAAGCAGTGCCTTCCCTCCGAGTTCCTGCTCTGCATGCAGAAGGCCGTAACGGTCACTGCGACGCATGCAATTTGTGCATCCACGTCATCTCTGGATTTCCCACTGACACCGGGGGAAACCAGAAGGACTGCCAACTTTTCAACCGGCTGTCGCAGCGGCGCCTTTACAGGGCAGCGCGATACAGGGATTGGCTCTCCACGCTCGGAACAGATTCTGGCGCCTAAACGAACACGGGAAATGGCCTGGATCCTGGATCAAGCTTTGGGCACATCTAGACTGGCGATAATCTTGTAGGAATACACGCAAGAAGGAAGTTGCCTTGTATCAGACCATTGGTCCATCTAGACCAGTATTGTCCACACTGATTGGCAGCTGCTCTCCAGGGATTTCAGCCTCTCCCTACCTGAAGATGCTTTTGGGGACTGAACCTGGCGACCTTCTGCACACAGGGCAAATGCTGTGACCCTCAGCTAGGACCCTCTCCAGTTTTCCCCATCACCTGCCATCAAGTCCCTTTTTAAACGGAGGGCACCAGAGACTGAACTTTGGCATGCAGGCCAGGCACGGAGGAGCATGGGCAGCAATAGGGGAATCGGACCCACAGGAGAGGATCTTGGCGACTCCACAACTGCCCAATACAGGGCTGCGTCACGAAGTGTCCATGGACCCCAGCATCCCCACAGAGGCTGCAAAGACCCTGGAACACATCTCTCAGGCGTGGCTCCACCACTCACATTGCAACCTCGGGAGTGGAGGCCTTTGGGTCGTTTGGGCAGCAAGGCCCATCCCCAGAATCGTAGAACTTTAGAGTTGGAAGGGACCCCAGCGGTCATCTAGTCCAACCCCCTTTCAATGCAGGAATCGCAATGCAACAGGGAAACGGACAGCTGCAGAGACTGCAATCTGGCTTTGCACACGCACTAGCCAGGTGAGCGAGATCCAGAGCAGCAATCAAAGGGGACTCAAATGCAAATCCTGGCCAAGACAAGTCAACACAACAACAACAACAACAACAACAACAACAACAACAACAACAACAACAACAACAACAACAATTTATTATTTATACCCCGCCCATCCGGCTGGGTTTCCCCAGCCACTCTGGGTGGCTTCCAACAGAACATTAAAATACAATAACCTATTAAACATTAAAAGCTTCCCTAAACAGGGCTGCACAATTCAAAGTGTTGGTGCTGACCTTTAAAGCCCTAAATGGCCTCAGTCCAGTATACCCGAAGGAGCGTCTCCACCCCCATCATCCAGCCTGGACTCTGAGGTCCAGCACTGAGGGCCTTCTGGCAGTTCCCTCACTGTGAGAAGCCAAGTTACAGTGAACCAGGCAGAGGACCTTCTCGGTAGTGGCACCCGCCCTGTGGAACGCCCTCCCACCAGATGTCCAAGAAATAAACAACTACCAGACTTTTAGAAGACAGCTGAAGGCAGCCCTGTTTAACAGACTATTGTATTTCAATATTTTGTTGGAAGCCGCCCAGAGTGGCTGAGGAAAGCCAGCCAGATGGGCGGGGTATAAATAATAAATTGTTATTATTATCATCATCATCATCTCCTACCTCACAGGGTTGTTGTGCGGCGATAAAACAGGAGGAAGAACCCCACGTGCCGTCACAAAACTCCTGGGATGGAAGGCGAGATAATCACTTGACAGATCCAGAGCTCTCTTGCAGAGAGCCGGGACAAAGCAAAGCAGCCACTTTTAAACCTGCAAGTAGCGCTACATTCAGACAATCTAGCATCCGAATGATATTTTGCAGTTTACCTGAAATGGCACGTTCATCAAAAAATCTCCATCCTTGGAGGCTTTTAAGCAGAGCTTGGGCGGCCATCTGTCAGGGATGCTTTAGCTGAGATTCCTGCATTCTTAGGGGGTTGGACTAGATGACCACTGAGGTCCCTTCGAACTCCCAAGATTCTACGATTCTGTGATCTCTGGTGGTGTCCAGATGAGGATAAAGGGATTGTCCCAAGCGCAGCAGCGGTCCTTTGGGACTTCCTAGAGCTCTAGGAATGCGAGGGGGCTTTCTAAGATTAGCAAATATAATTAGCAAAACTCGCTGTGTCTAAAATAAACGGGGAATGGAGATTGCTCTAGGGAAGGGATTTTTTTGTATTAAAAAAAAACAACCAGCCCTGAAAACTAGGCTCAGCTGTTTTGAGGGGTGCAGAGAGATGAGAAGAGGCCTGGGATCTTGCAAAGGCAATGATCGGCGGCTGAATTTCAGCCACAGATAAGGCCCTGCCTCTGCTTTCAGTGCCAGGCTTCAGCAATTGTGCTCCTGGCCCCCATAATACGTTTCTGAGCTGCCAGTCAGTGCAGGCAGTGCTGAGGCAGATGGCCTTCGAGGTCTGACCCAGTATAGGGCAGCTTCCTTTGTTGCCACATAAGTGACACCCAGGCAGAAAAATGCCCTGGTGGATCCTGCCTCATGCGGCTGGAAGGGACACCAAAGGTCATCTAGCCCAACCCCTTGCTATGCATGTCCATTCGCATTTGCGCATGGCGTTTCTGGGTGCCCTAGTGCCTTGCAGAGAGTAGCAGAGTGAGGCAGCTGTGGAGGGCAACGGCTTCTGCCTTTCCTTACCCTCCCAGCTGCCCAAAGGTTGCTCATCCATCGGCGCCCATTGCTGAACACAGGCTCCTGAATTGCAGGCGGACGCCTCCGCAAGTGCCGTGCTTGAGGGAGATTCCTGCCTTGCAGGGGGTTGGGCTAGATGACCCGGAGAACCCCCTCCGAACTCTACTGTTCTATGATCCCGGTCTTGCAGAGGGAGCAGCCCTTTGGGATAAAGCCTATTCGCCAGGCGGGTGGCCGGTCCTGTACAATTTGTAAACCAGAGCCTCGCTTTCAACAGCAAGCAGCTGATTCCAGGAACGGCACCTCCCTGCAGCATTCCCCAACCTGGTGCCCTCCAGATGTTGTGGACTACAACGCCCAGCTCTCTGAGCACCACCTGGGGAAACAACTGCTGGAGCTTCTGCTCCCTGCATTCCACCCCGTGGACATTTCCAGTTGCACACATAAAGTTTAAATCATGCCCCACACACTTTGCAATAATGAGCTGCGGTTCCTGCATTGCCCGGGGTTGGACTAGATGACCCCTGGGTACCTTCCCACTCTACAGTTCTGATTCTATAAATGTGAACATAAAACTTAATGCCGGTCAGAATGCCCATTTGGCTGGCAAATGCTGTGCTCTCTCCTAACCAGAAACATGCACAAATTTAACAAGCCCAAAGAGGTCCAAAATGTGGTTTACAATGCCTTCCAGGCGTTAAGTCAAGTTTCAACCCCAATTTCCTCATCTAGGCCTTCCTTCCTTCCCCTAAGCAGCCTCTCCCCCCAGGCAGATAACCTCCACATGCTGTATGTACAGCAGACCACAACTCCCATCAGCTCCAGCCAGCTGCCCTAGAATAAAACTACAATTCCCAGAGTTCCTTGCTGGAGGGAATAACCCTTTCATAAGTCACCTTAAATGTGCAGCGCAGGGAACGCCTGTATTTGGGGATGGGAAGGTGAAGCTGGAGTTTTGCGATCTGTAAGGCTAAACTGGGTTAATTGCCACGGCTTGGGAATCACAGTTCTGCAAAGCTCCGGGCAAGACCCAGCAGAAATGGATTTGTATCCTCAGCTAACTAGAATCCCTGGAGTTTACTGCAGAGGGGATGTAGATCAGGGACAGAACACCTGCTCTGCATGCAGAAGGTCTTGGTTTTAATCCCTGGAAACTGGGCTTGGAGAGAGAAACATGTGTCCGAATTAGGAATCCAGACTCATGAGGACTGGGGTCTTGACTTATTTTAAAAAGAGAGGCCACAGTTCAGTGGCAGAACACCTGCTTTGCATGCAGAAGGTCTCGGGTTCCATCCACAGCAGGGCTAGGGGACGTCCCCTGCCTGTCACCCAGGAGAGCTGTTGCCAGTCAGTGTCGGCAGTATTCAGCTAGGGTCTGTATTGGCAGTCAGTGTCGGCAGTATTGACCAAGGGTCTGACTCAGCGCAAGGCAATTCCCTAGACGTTCCTCCCTACGGAGGGGCTTCAGCCGGGGCTACGGGTGCTGCTGTGTGCCCATCTTTCCCCAGCGACCACAGGACAAATCTGGCTGTCCAAAAAAGGCACTGAAAAATGCCAATGTTGGAGGCACGCTTCCCTGCCAAGAAACCTGCCTTCCCTCCCCAGGTGGAAGGGGCAGGACCCGCCTTGATACTTCCACTGGGAGCGGTTGCCAAAGGGCACCTCCTTCCACCTCGCTGCCCGACCACAGCCCACCGCCGTGTCTCCCAGGCAGCTTTCAAGGCTCCCTTGCCAGCCGTACCCTCCTTGCAACGTGCCGGCTATGCCTTGAGCCCCTCGCCCACCAGAGCCAGTGGGATTTCCCTGGCGTGGGCACAGGGAGGTGGGAAGGAGGTGGCAACACAGAGGGACCCAACCCAGGCAGAAAACCTCCTTGCTGCTAGCCAGCCACCGAGACATCGACTGCCCTCCTTTCCGCCAGGGAAGCCGCTGGGTAGCCTCTGCCGACAGCCAGCAGGGAGGCTGGATTTGACCTTCGGTGAAAGTCATGGCCCCCTGCAGGTTGGGGGAGTTGCCCTCTGTCACCCTCAGGTGGGCTTGAGTTTCCCGCCCCAGGGACCTCCACCCTGAGAGATTCCCTGGCGCTAGCAATCTCCTTGGCCAATACCCAGAGAGGCTGGAACGTGGCAACACAGAGGGAGTGGCAAGGAGGGAAGGATGCCAACAAGACCCCGGTCTGCTTTGGACGCAGCACGCGAGAGGAAGGAGGGACCCACGGCTCATGCCCGTGGCATGCACCTCTAGGGGGAATTGGGGAGGGTGGCATTTTTGGGGTGTCGGTGACAGGAACCGGCTGCCCACGAGAAGATGGCATGTGCGAGCATCGGATCCACGTGAACACCACGTGGGCGCCGCCCGGCTGTGCTTTTCCCCAACCCAGTTCGGGAGCGTGTTTTTGTGCGGAAAAGAAAACAAAACAAAAAAGTTATCGTGAAACGAGGACCCGGAAGCCCTGCCCACACCGGGTGCAAGACGGGCGGCAAAATGTTCCTGAACATCTCTCTGAACGCGACGCGATCCAACGGGGAGGATCTCTTTCCTGGGAGCCATTTAAAATGGAACAGAAGGGGGAAAGTGTGGGCAGTTGGGGGGGGCGGGTGTCAGGTAACCGAAGGACAGAATACACCCCCCCACACCCCCCCAGCTGCCCACCGCAAGACAAGCGCTGAAATGGCACGGAAATCAAAGTGGAGAATTGGAAGCTTGCAAGAGGAATAAGGAGCCGAAAGGAAGGAGCGTGGGCAAGGAGAAGAAGAGGAGAGGAATGGATCGGTGTGGAAACTGAGGGGGGGCGACCTCCGCCTTGGATGGCGGAGGAGCTGGGAAGCAGCTGCGAGGAGGAAGAGGCGGGGGCGGGGGGGGGGAGACGGCTGGAGAGGCTTGCAATGGGGGGAAAAAACCTGATTAGACAGTCAAATTTCATGGGTAAATACACACTGCATCGAGCCCGGATCCCTCCGTGGCTCATGGGGGGCGAGAGGAGATGAAGAGCCCAGCCCCGGCACGCCAGCCCTGCCAAGCCAGAGGGTGCCGGCAAAGTGGGTGTGTGCGGAGCGGGGGATGGGCTGATGGAGAGCTCGCCTTTGAATGCAGCCAAGGCAAGAAAATGGAGATACCTGATTCCTGCATGTAAACAGCTGGGTTTCTTTTTCTTTTTTTGAGACAACCTGATTGCGGAGAAGTGAGAGTTTACCTGGCTAAGGGATTCAGTACGTGAAGACTAAGTCTGAGATGCTGGACATCAGCCAGTCCCCAGCGATCATCTCAGTCACCTCCGGGGTGCAATAATCCGGGAACTCAAAGTGAGACGTGGCGCCCAGGGGGAAGAGGTCCAGGTCTTTGTCGAAGACGGACCAGTCCGGCGTCCCGCAGGGCGTGTTCGGCTGGGCTCGGGCGGGCAGGAAGCTCAAGAGCTCTTCTTCAAACTCTTCGTCCGACGAGGCGAAGGAAGACAGCGGGGACCGGGTGGACGCTGGAGAAGGGGTCTCCGAGGACCTTGCCTGGTCCGAAAAGGACTTGGCAGCAGCAGCAGCAGCAGCACCAACCTCGTGGTCCTTTGGGTCGCCGGAACTGCCCACCCACGCTCCTTTCTCGCCGCTCGCCGGCAGCACGTGCCAGAACTCTTTGCCGGGAGTTTTCGGGCCGTCGTCAAAAGGCGCCTCCATCAGCCGCGCTTCCAGCGGGTCGTCGTCCAGCTCGGGCGTCGAGCGTCCCTCCTGGCTGCCGCTGCCACCCTGCTTGGGGGGCTGCCTTCTGCCGGACGCCACCCTCCCGAGGACGGAGGGCTTGATCTTGACTGAGACCCTGGGGCGGGACTTAGCAGTGCCCACTTTGCCCTTCTTCCTGGGCCGGTACTTGTAGTCTGGGTAGTCAGCCATGTGCTTCAGTCGCAGCCGCTCTGCCTCCTTGACAAAGGGGATTTTCTCCGAGTCCTGCAGGAGCTGCCAACGGCGGCCAAGGCGCTTGGAGATCTCAGCATTGTGCATGTCCGGCCACTGGTCCATGATTTTCCGCCGCTCGTTCTGGGACCACACCATGAAGGCGTTCATGGGGCGTTTGATGTGCCCGCTGGGAGTCTTGCACCAGCCCGGCTCCCCTTTGGCATCCTTCAGCAGCAGGGCATCCTTGGGGCACACCTCCCGCTTGCCCTCCGACCCCCGGCTCCGCACGCTCCTCTGCTGGACCATCCTGCCACCCTCGTCTTCCACGTTCCAGGCGCCGCTGAGCCCCGGGTTATTTTCTCATCATCCGGCGAGGGGTGGGCGGATCTGCCGCTCGCTCGTCCGGGTGCGAGAGCTCCTCTCTCTCTTCCCCCACGCCCACCCTGCCTGCCAGCGAGCTCTTCCTGGGCGTCCACACCCCCCTTTTAACTCAGTCGCTGAAGCAGCTGGCTGGCAAATTGACAGAAGTGGTTGTGGCACCTCGGCTGTGGCACCTTCCGCAGGCGCCAGACGAGTGGCGAAGGGAGCCGGGCTGGCGGTGGAGAGAAAGAAAGAATGAAGGAGGGAGAGAGGGGTGATCTTTGGCAAGAAAAGCCGGCTGGAGGGCAGGAAGGGGCGGTTGGACGTCCGCTTCAGGCAGGCGAGCCCTTCGGGTGCCGAATCGCTCGGGGAGGCGAAGGAGAGTCACGACTTCGCTGCTCGGTCGCTGAGCTTCCCGGGCAAGACCTGAGAACGGAGGAAGGGAGGGAACGGCAGAGGGTCTCGGTCTTTTGCCCCTCGGCTGCCCTCCACGCCTCTCTCTCTCTCTCTTTCCCCAGCCAGGCAGCTCACGCCCACCCCTCTCGCTGGCTCCTCTCGGCTGCCTTCTCTTATAGCCCATCCCCGCCGACAGCCCCCTCCTCCTCCTCCTCCTCTTTCCCCCCTCCCAGACGGTCCCCTCCCCTCCTGCACAGTCTAGGGGCTGCTGCGCACACATTGCTCGCTCGGAGTAAACACCCAGGTGCTCATTCTGTCAATGGGAAGCCCCGCCCACCCGGGGACGTCATTGGTTGCGGGGCAGGAATGGAGGATTTGCATCCCCCAATAGGGGCGCAACGGGGAAGGAGTTGCTGGAGAGAATGTCAAAAACTTTCTCGCCTCCGCCACCATCCTAAGCACAGACCACCGCCCCCTCCGCAGCCCACCCAGAGCATATCTGTTACCTGAGACCGGACCCCCCAACAACGCTCTCTCTGCTTCCTCGCCCCCCCCCCAGGATTGACCCAAGGCAGGGGGTTTAATCGCCAGACCTTTCCTGTGCCACTGTCTGGCTTTCTGTTCCCGTCAAGTTCACAGGCAAACCTGGTTTGTTTGCTGGTTTTTTTCTGCAGGGAAAAGAGAAAGGAGTTTTTGCAAAAAATATTTCAGATTCCTCAGCATCAGGAAATCGTGTGCAAATATGCTCTGTGTTTGTGTGTGTGTTTGCAGGAATGGATCGAGAGAGAGAAAAAAGATGTTTTAAACCTTGACCCAAGACAGCACGGGCGAATGCCAACTTTTCAACTGCAAAACAATGCCTGCAGATGTGGCGGCTGTTAAAAGGCAGAGCTGCAGAGGTCAGCGGGAAAGTTGGCAATCCCTGTACAGTGGTACCTCGGGTTACATACGCTTCAGGTTGCATACGCTTCAGGTTACACATTCCACTAAGCCAGAAATAGTGCTTCAGGTTAAGAACTTTGCTTCAGGATAAGAACAGAAACCGGGCTCCAGCGGCGCTGCGGCAGCAGGAGGCCCCATTAGCTAAAGTGGTGCTTCAGGTTAAGAACAGTTTCAGGTTAAGAACAGACCTCTGGAACGTATAAAGTACTTAACCCGAGGTACCACTGTACACCTGGGAGTTTTCAGGATAGCGTTTGGTCAGCTGGGCACTGGAGATTCAGAATCCAGCTCAGGGGCCAACAACCTCCCTTCCTACACCCAGGGCAAGACCCCAAGTTAGTGCTAGGATTCTGCGACAGGCACAAGGCGAGGGGACGCCAAAGGCCATCTAGCTCATCCTTGCTGCGCCCACAGGTCAGTCTATTCAACGCGCAATGTGACACGTGGCAATCACTTTTCTGCATGAGCTCCTTTCCCCCCCTGAAGTGTAAATGCTAATTTGGCGTTTTTTAAACTGCTTGCACTTTCAGAAGAGGCATAGTTCAGGGGCAGAGCATCCATCTTGCAAGCAGAATCAAAGAATCATCATCATCTACATCTACTATTTATACCCAGCCCATCTTGGAGTTAGAAGGTACCCAAGGGTCATCTAGTCCAACCCCCCGCAATGCAGGAATCTCGGCTAAAGCACCCAGGACAGATGACCATCCAACCTCTGCTTAAAAGCCTCCGAGGAAGGTCTCAGGTTTAATCCCCAGCATCTCCAGGTATGCCTGGGGGAATCTCCTACCTGAAACCCTGGAGAGCTGCTGCCAGCCAGTGTAGACAATACTGAGAGGCCCCAATGGCCTGACTCAGTAGAAGGCAGCTTCTTATGCTCCTAGTAGTAGAAGAGGAGGAGTTTGGATTTGATATCCTGCTTTATCACTACCCGAAGGAGTCTCAAAGCAGCTAACATTCTCCTTTCCCTTCCTCCCCCACAACAAACACTCTGTGAGGCTGAGAGACTTCAGAGAAGTGTGACTGGCCCAAGGTCACCCAGCAGCTGCATGCGGAGGAGCGGGGAATCGAACCCGGTTCACCAGATTACGAGTCTTAACCACTACATCATACTGGCTCTCCTAGTATGCTCCTAGTAAGTTTTACAGTTCACTTTGATAATGGCACTCAGCACACAACACTGCGTTTTATAATCTCCAATGCTCTAACCCAGGGGTCAGCAACCTTTTTCAGCAAGGGGCCGGTCCACGGTCCCTCAGACCTTGTGGGGGGCCGGACTATATTTTTGGGGAAAATATGAGCTAATTCCTATGCCCCACAAATAACCCAGAGATGCATTTTAAATAAAAGCACACATTCGACTCATGTAAAAACACGCTGATTGCCGGACCGTCCGCAGGCCAGATTTAGAAGGCGATTGGGCCACATCCGGCCCCCGGGCCTTAGGTTTCCTACCCCTGCTCTAACCGACATTATCCTAACAGCAGCCCTGTAAGGAAGGCCAGCATTACTTCCTCCAAGCTGTAGAAAGTGCCTGAGAGACAGCGGCTTTCCTATGGCAACATACAGGGCTGGGTGTTCCTCAGTATGCAGATGGCACCCAGCTCTACCTCTCTTTCAAATCAGAACCAGTGAAGGCGGTGAAGGTCCTGTGTGAGTGTATGGAGGCGGTTGGAGGATGGATGGCGGCCAACAGATTGAGGTTGAATCCTGACAAGACAGAAGTACTGTTTTGGGGGGACAGGAGGCGGGCAGGTGTGGAGGATTCCCTGGTCCTGAATGGGGTAACTGTGCCCCTGAAGAACCAGGTGCACAGCTTGGGAGTCTTTTTGGGCTCACAGCTGTCCATGGAGGCGCAGGTCAATTCTGTGTCCAGGGCGGCTGTCTACCAGCTCCATCTGGCACGCAGGATGAGACCCTACCTGCCTGCGGACTGCCTCGCCAGAGTGGTGCATGCTCTGGTTATCTCCCGCTTGGATTACTGCAATGCACTCTACGTGGGGCTACCTTTGAAGGTGACCCAGAAACTGCAACTAATCCAGAATGCGGCAGCTAGACTGGTGACTGGGAGCAGCCGCCGGGACCACATAACACCAGTCCTGAGAGATCTGCATTGGCTCCCAGTACGTTTCCGAGCACAATTCAAAGTGTTGGTGCTGACCTTTAAAGCCCTAAACGGCCTCTGTCCTGTATACCTGAAGGAGCGTCTCCACCCCCATCGTTCTGCCCGGACACTGAGGTCCAGCGCTGAGGGCCTTCTGGCGGTTCCCTCACTGCGAGAAGCCAAGTTACAGGGAACCAGGCAGAGGGCCTTCTCGGTAGTGGCGCCCGCCCTGTGGAATGCCCTCCCTTCAGATGTGAAGGAAATAAGCAGCTATCTTCTTTTTTAAAGACATCTGAAGGCAGCTCTGTTTAGGGAAGTTTTTAATATTTAATGCTGTATTGTTTTTAATACTTTGATGGAAGCTGCCCAGAGTGGCTGGGGAAACTCAGCCAGATGGGTGGAGTATAAATAATAAATTATTATTATTATTATTATTATTATTATTATTATTATTATTATTATTATTAAAACCGGTGGAGGCATCCTGACTCATAGCTCCCGCTCTTAACCGCTGCTCTTCAAGCACTCTCACCGCAGAAACTAGAAATGGGAAAGGCAGCATGGTGTGTGGTGGTTAATGTGTCAAACTAAGACCTGGGAGACCAGGGTTCGAATCCCCACTTGACGCTCACTGGGTGACCTTGAGCCAATCCTTGCCCCTCTCAGCCGACCGTACCTTGCAGGGTTGTAGCGGGGATTAAATAAGTAGTGGGGGAGAGAACCAAGCAAACTGCCTCAGGCTTCTTGCAGGAAAAGGGGAGACGTAAATGCCACAAATAAATAAAGCAATACATAAACAGCTCAGTTGGTACTGACAATGCCAAGGTTGCAGGTTCGATCCCCTTATGGGACAGCGGCATATTCCTTCATTGCAGGGGGTTGGACTAGATGACCCTTGGGGTCCCTTCCTTCCCGCTCTACAATTCTACGGAACCTGGCGCTCCCTGGATGGTTTGGACTACAACTCCCATCAGCCCCCTCTTCCGCCATTCCAGTTGGGCTAGATAGACAAATAGAATGACCCTAATGTTCCCAGGGTTGGTTAAGACAGAGAGCCAAGAATCAAAGAGCTCAAGTTTGGCAACCTTTACCTTCACTGTCTCCATTCACAAAAGTCACCCGGCACCTGTGCAGTCATCAGACTGCGGCAAAAGCTGTCGATTTTGACCCATAAGACTCTCTGAATGGTTATTTTATATTTTCATTTGTTTGCATTTAAATGCCGCCCCCTCTTTCCCCCCCCAAGGAGCTCAAGGTGACACGAATGGTTCTCCTCATTTAAGCCCCACAACAGCCCTTTGAGGCAGGCTGGGCTGAGAGGCAATGGCTGGCTTAAAGTCACACAGTCTGATTCATGTCCGAATGAGGATTTGAGCTCTGGTCTCCCAGGTGGACACTCTAACCCAGGCATCCCCAAACTCGGCCCGCCGGATGTTTTGGGATTACAATTCCCATCATCCCTGACCACTGGTCCTGTTAGCTAGGGGTGATGGGAGTTGTAGTCCCAAAACATCTGGAGGGCCGAGTTTGGGGATGCCATGGACTGCAAGAAGATCAAACCTCTCCATTCTGAAGGAAATCAGCCCTGAGTGCTCACTGGAAGGACAGATCCAGAAGCTGAGGCTCCAAGACTTTGGCCACCTCATGAGAAGAGAAGACTCCCTGGAAAAGACCCTGATGTTGGGAAAGATGGAGGGCGCAAGGAGAAGGGGACGACAGAGGACGAGATGGTTGGACAGTGTTCTCGAAGCTACCAGCATGAGTTTGACCAAACTGCGGGAGGCAGTGGAAGACAGGAGGGCCTGGCGTGCTCTGGTCCAGGGGGTCACGAAGAGTCGGACACGACTAAACGACTAAACAACAAAGCTCTAACCACTACACCATGCTGCCTCTGAGGTTAGGCTTGGGGTCGTCAATGTGACATCTTCAGATGACCCTCTTGCCACCCACCAAGGCCCTTCCTGCGTCTCCCATTTTAAAAAACTAGGGAATTTGGCTTCTTTTAGCTGTTTGGTTGGGTGGGCTACCTGTTTTTTGCGGGGGCTGGAGGCCTGGTTTTTTTTCTCCTGTGCTGTATTTGTGTTGGGGGAAAGTGTAGGTGTTTTGCTTGTTGTTTGGGGAGGGGAAGGTTCTCAGCGTTGCCAGTTTTTCTTCTGTGAAATGGGTATGTTCCTGGTGCCCACCACCAGATTTCCAAAGGTGTCCCCGGACTGGAAATGGCTGGGGACCCCCCCCCCAACACCCAAGTACCTGTGAAAATGCCTCTACCTTGCAACCTTTATTGCCAAAACCAATAAAATAAATAAATTGCTTGCCCTATGTCTCCAGGCAAGGAGGGGTCTTAATGGCTCCAGAGGGGACTTCTATTCAGAGTCCCTCTGGGTCATTGTGTTTCAAATGACTAAACACCCCCCCCCAACAAAAAAACAGGCCGGCCAGCCAGATTCTTTCCTTTTGCAAGGCTAGTATAAATCACAAAACCTTACCTGTTCTTTCTGGGTTCTCACACCATTCCGTTGGGTTTTCTCCCCAAAATGCAGCGGATTGTCTCCCAAACAGCATCCTAAGACTGGATTGTTGCAGCAGTACTGGGGCAGAGGGTGCTTGAAACAGCAAAAGAAATAGGAACCTTCACTTTTAGTGGCAGTAGACCTCAATATACCAAATGCTATAGAACATGGGTAGGCAAAAACTAAGGCCCGGGGGTTGGATCCGGCCCAATCGCCTTCTAAATCCAGCCTGCGGACGGTCTGGAAATCAGAGTGTTTTTACATGAGTAGAATGTGTCCTTTTATTTAAAATGCATCTCTGGGTTGTGAGGCCTGCCTGGTGTTTTTACATGAGCAGAATGTGTGCTTTTATTTAAAATGCATCTCTGGGCTGTTTGTGGGGCATAAGAATTTGTTCATTTTTTTCTTCAAAATATAGTCCGGCCCCCACAAGGTCTGAGGGACAGTGGAACCAGCCCCTGCTGAAAAAGTTTGCTGGTATAGAATTTGGGGGGCTACCACTTTAAAGGCCCTGCGAAGCTCACAAGCAAGGCGGTGGGTTGGGTGTTGCTGGAAACAAAACGCGGGGCTAAAGGGACCCCCTGACCCAGGGGGTGCCATCATTTTAGGCCCATGGGCACATTGGGATCTGGGTAAGATGTCCATGGTACCATTGTGCCCACAGGGACCGGGTTAGCAACCCGCACATTTCTGGTCCAGCAATGCAATAATATTCCCAACTGCAGCCTTAGAACCGTAGAATTGCAGAGTTGGAAGGGACCCTGAAGATCATTCAGTCCAACCCCCTGCAATGTAGGAATATGCAGCCGGGGATCGAACCTGCAACCTTGGCATTATCCACACCATACTCAATATTGGAGAGGCAGAACTGGGCTGTTTGGGTCACTGGCAGAAACAAGTGATGCTCAGGAAGTGAAAGATAAGATTGCCACTTTTTTTGTATCTGGAAGGGCTCCTGTCTCATAGCAGCAGCCAATCATATACCTCTGGCCCCAAAAATAGTGAAAATACTTGTTTACTCTCTCTCTCTCTCTCTCTCTCTCACACACACACACACACACACACACACACACACCTGGTAGATTTGGCTGGGGCACGGTTGACTCAGAGCTTCCCCTTCAATTCACGCCCCCTCTAAACTATAAATCTAAAGCCATATCAAACCACTTTAAACCGCCACGGCTTCCCCCAAGAGAAACCTGGGAGCTGTAGTTTGTTCAGGGGGCTGAGAGTGCATGGAGACCCCTTTCCCCCTCACAGAGCTACAATTCCCAGAGTTCCCTACAAGGATTGCTTGTTAAAAACCGCCCTGAATTGCAGCTGAGCTCTGTGAGGGGAATAGGGGTGTCTCCTCCGAACTCTCAGCACCCTTAAGATACTACAGTTCCCACGACCCTTTGGTTAAAATGATAAGAAAGTGCTTTAATTGCATTGTGCAGAATGGGCATCTTGTGGCAAAGGTTTTTCCTCAGCTGTGCCCTCGGTCTGCCTTCGCCAACCTGGTGCTACAACTCCCGGCAGCCTTAGCCTTAGCCAGGGTGCCTGTAGTCTGTCCGTGGGTGGGGGCCTCCACCAGGTTAGCCTAGGCGGCTCCCCAGACATACCTCCATCCTTTCTTCTCTTCTTGAATCCTGAGTACCTCCAGATCTTGCATTCAGAGTCCTCTGGTCCTTGCATAGCTCTGTGCCCATCCTTGCTGCAGCCCAAATTGGCCATCCTCATCTGGTCGTGGTCAGACCTAAGCCCAGCTCCCCCCATCAGACTTCCAGTAGAGTCCAGCAGGACAGTCACTGGCTGCAACTTTTGCAGACACCCCCCCCCCAAAGTTGACTTCTTACTGCAAGCCTCTTGCTCCCTTTGCAGAGATGTTTTGGGGAGTACGTGGCTCCTCCCCTTCTTCCTGAAATCTCCGCCCCCTTGCTGCCACTAACTCACCCCTGCTAGGTGCAAGACCAAGGGGCAATTTGTGGCCAGCTAGCCACCAATTTGTGGCCAGCCGTCTATGGCACCCAACCATGCTTTCAGACTGCTGGGCAATCTGCAAAAGCAAGCTGTTTGCCAGCTCCTTGTATTTGCATGCCTAAAGGTATGGAATTGCAAATTTCGGGGGCAGGTTCTTACAGAAAAGCTTACGGAAAAAGGAGGAAATTGCTTCTTCCCGTTGCCACATTTTTAAGGCTGCTCCGGAGATTTGGGCCTTTGTTCCCCTGCTCTTTTGTTCTCTGCAATTGATTTGCAAATCGCTGCTGAACCTCTCTCTCTCTCTGCAAGTGTCCTGCTAACCTTGAACAGAGTTTGGCAGCCTGGGACAGATGGGAGGACACCGGGTTGGCAAATGCTAAGTTAAGGTCTTGTGAGAAGGTGTGCTTTTAGGTAGCACCTTGGTGTTGAGCAAAACTCCTTTGACTGGCCCAGCAGAGGAGATCAGGCATTGCAAAGGACTTGAACTCTGGTCTAGAATCCTAGCATTGCAGAGTTGGAAGGTCATGTATTCCAACGCCCCACAATGACCCAGCCAGTCTTTGCAATGCTAAAATGACTCCCAGGCTGTGCACAGTTACCCCATTCAGGACCAGGGAGTCCCCCACATCCACCCTGTACCACAGAAACAGCACTTCTGTCTTGCTGGGATTCAACCTCAATCCACTGATTGCTGAAATAAATAAAAAAAATTGTCCAGTAGCACCTTAAAAAGGGTAAAGGGAACCCCTGACCATTAGGTCCAGTCGTGGTCGACTCTGGGGTTGTGTCACTCATCTCACTTTACTGGCTGAGGGAGCCGGCGTACAGCTTCCGGGTCATGTGGCCAGTATGATTAAGCCGCTTCTGGCGAACCAGAGCAGCGCACGGAAACGCCGTTTACCTTCCCGCCGGAGCGGTACCTATTTATCTACTTGCACTTTGACATGCTTTTGAACTGCTAGGCAGGAGCAGGGACTGAGCAACGGGAGCTCACCCCGTCACTGGGATTTGAACCACCGACCTTCTGATCGGAAGCCCTAAGCTCTGTGGTTTAACCCACAGTGCCACCAACTAAATATGTTCTGGGTATAAGCTTTCGTGTGCATACGTTATACCCAGAACATACTTAGTTGGTCTCTAAGGTGCTATTGGACAATTTTATTTATTTATTTCGATTGTGTCAGGCCAACACAACTACCTACCTGAATCTAGAACCATTGACCGCCATCCATGAAATGAGCTTTCCCCAGGAATGCAGCCTAAGACACAACTGGGACTACACCCACAAATCCTATGCTCCATTCATGATTATTCATGCCTCCTGCTTAAACATAAGCAATATAAATGAGTTTATTTTTATTTATTTAATCCATTTATATGCCCCCCTTTATCCAAAGTTCCCAGGCCAGTGTACCACATTAAGGATATGATTTAGTCAGCATAAAAAACCATAACACAGACCATAATAATAAAATAACAGGCCATAGATTGTTTAATGGTCAAAGGCCTGGGTAAAGAGGGATGTTTTTGCCTGGTGTCTAAAGATATGTAATGATGGTGCCAGGTGAGCCTTTCTGGGGAGAGCATTCCACAAGCAGGGAGCCACCACAGAAAAGGCCCGTTCTCTTGTTGCCCCCCCCCCGAATCTCTTGGGGAGGGGGACGTATAACAAGTGCAGGGTCTGGGTTGGTTCATATGGGGAGAGGGGGTCCTTAAGTTATTGAGGTCCTGAGCTGTGTAAGGCTTTGTGGGTCAAAACCAGCACTTTGAATTGGGCCCAGAAATTAATTGGCAGCCAATGTAGTTGGGTCAGGATAAACAAATAAGGAGGCAATTGGCCTTGCTGTTCAGGGGCCAAGTCCTAGCATGGTCATTGTGGGCCTTTCTGGGTCATTTCCTCTCTCAGCCTCAGTTTTCCCATCTGCATAATGGGGATAAGAGCTCCCCACTGCACATGGTGCTTTGAGGCCCAGCACAGTAAAAGGCAACGCAGCACATCCTGCAGTTTTTGCAGCTCTGTATAACTGATGTCCCACTAGCGTAAAACGAAGGTGCAGAAATTGCTCAGGTGTCTCATTGCCAATTGCCTTCCTCTCGCAACCCCAAGGGTACGGCGCTGCTTTCTTTCTGCCTCCCTTGTGCCGCAGCCTGACGTATAAAATTCGCCATTAGAACCACATCCCAAACTTTTTACCAAACACTGCGTTTTGAACCAGGGCAGATTTCTGGTTTCCGTCGGAATCCACCTCCAGAAGCTGCTAAAAATTTACCCATCCCTTTGGTCTGCGTGGCTCTCCCACTTTACCAGCCCAACTCCACCAGATGTGTTTCAAAAACCCGCTACTCAGTGTGTCCGCTGCCTTTGTAGCCTCAAACTCCAAATTACGGTAGCAATGGGGGCATTTTGTCGAACCCGTCTTGGCGGAGGCATGGAGACAAGGGGAAAGAAAACAGCTTGCCGTAATTTGTTCTTTATTATGCTTATTGTTATCTGGGTTTGAGATTCTCCTCCCTGCACCCCACAGGCTTCTTGAAGGAGACAAAAAGAGGCAGAGATTACGGAGGAGCGTGGAGATAGCAGCAGCAGCAGCAGCGCCGGGACTGACAGATGTGTTAACATTAATCATGCCCAACTTAAAAGAGTTGCCTCCTTTTCGGTGATTTGTCTCCGGCTAAGTGTGCTGCTGGCTGCAGGGACGCCCAAATGGGTGTGTGGGGAAGGCGCCTGGGTGATGTTGCCTGAGCGACTGGGAGCTTCCTGGGGCAGGTGAGGCTGCCATTGGCTGTTCCGGAGGCGGAGGACTTCCCGGAGCAGGTGAGGTGCTTATTGGTCGCCTGGGCGACTGCAAGGATGCCGGCTCAGGGGCTCCTCTGATTGGCTGCCGGGCTGAGTGATGGGTTATCCGACTGTCTCATCCTGTGGAGGCAGTTTCCGTGGCAACAAGAGTTGCAAAGGAGAACCAGGGGCCTAGGCCGCAATTGGCAGTATTGGAAAGGGGGGGGGGGGAGAGAAGATAAAGAATATATGGGAAGAGGAAGAGGGAGAGGGAGGAGTTGTAGGACCCTCTCAAGGCTGCTATGCTTCCTTCGTGGATTGCAGATTTACACAGCCTTCCTGGCAGGCCACGGATCAGCCAGACCTCAGATGATGATATTATTTATTGTCATCTAATAAGGTGTCTGAAATACAACACAGATCTGTATTTGTCTCCCCGCGTAGTAGCTCTGGTCGAGAGCAGGTGCACAACGGTGCAGCATTAAAACTGCCAGCACATTTGCAAAGCTAAGCAGGGTCCGGAATGGATTCAGATTGGGCTGGGGACCATGTGTTGAGATTCCTGCATTGCAGGGGGTTGGACTAGATGACCCTCAGGGTCCCTACGATTCTATGAATGGCAGCACCTGTGATTCTCACACAGGGCTGGGCAGGGCATAGATCCAAATCTACTGGCAAATTCCTTGGTGGCTTCCCCTAGAGGCTTTCTGACCACTGGTTGTTTAACAATAATGATGACAACAACAAAATGTGTGGTCCCTCTCTACCCCCAGCCCACCCACCCCCAAATAGACTGCTGAAATGAAGAGAACTGAGTGGGGTGGAACCAGGGTGTGTGTGTGTGTTTATTTATTTAAAACATCAATATGCCAGTGTTCTGGAAGCTACCAGCATGAGTTTGACCAAACTGCGGGAGGCAGTGGAAGACAGGAGTGCCTGGCGTGCTCTGGTCCAGGGGAACACGAAGAGGCAGACACGACTAAACAACAAAATGCCACATTTCAGCACCTCTTCTAAAAATGAAACAATTACTAATAGGTAAATAACTAGCCTGTGGTTTATGTCTGAAAGGACCAGGTGCACAGCCTAGGAGTCATTTTGGACTCACATTTGTCCATGGAGGCGCAGGTCAATTCCGTGTCCAGGGCAGCTGTTTACCAGCTCCATCTGGTACGCAGGATGAGACCCTACCTGCCCACGGACTGTCTCGCCAGAGTGGTGCATGCTCTGGTTATCTCCCGCTTGGACTACTGCAGTGTGCTCCACGTGGGGCTACCTTTGAAGGTGACCCAGAAACTACAACTAATCCAGAATGTGGCAGCTAGACTGGTGACTGGGAGCGGCCGCCGAGACCACATAACACCGGTCTTGAAAGACCTACATTGGCTCCCAGTTTCTGAGCACAATTCAAAGTGTTGGTGCTGACCTTTAAAGCCCTAAACGGCCTCTGTCCTGTATACCTGAAGGAGCGTCTCCACCCCCATCGTTCTGCCCGGACGCTGAGGTCCAGCTCCGAGGGCCTTCTGGCGGTTCCCTCACTGCGAGAAGCCAAGTTACAGGGAACTAGGCAGAGGGCGTTCTTGGTAGTGGCACCCGCCCTGTGGAACGCCCTCCCACCAGATGTCAAAGAGAACAACAACTACCAGACTTTTAAAAGACATCTGAAGGCAGCCCTGTTTAGGGAAGCTTTTAAGGTTTGATGCATTACAATTTTTTAATATTTTGTTGGAAGCCGCCCAGAGTGGCTGGGGAAGCTCAGCCAGATGGGCGGGGTATAAATAATAAATGATGATGATGATGATGATGATGATGATGATGAAAGAATAGTGGGTTCATTTCTGGGACCAAAAAACAAATTCCTGGCCGATTATGCTCAGAGGAACTCTTGTCTTTAATTCCTGTGTGCAGCCTGTGGCTCTTACAACCCTGTTTTTAAAAAAAAAAAGCAAGACACATCATGTTATGTGAAGTATAAAGGTAAAGGGACCCCTGACCATTAGGTCCAGTCGTGGCCGACTCTGGGGTTGCGGCGCTCATCTCGCTTTACTGGCCGAGGGAGCCGGCATACAGCTTCCGGGTCATGTGACCAGCATGACCCAAACCGCTTCTGGCGAACCAGAGCAGCGCACGGAAATGCCGTTTGCCTTCCTGCCGGAGTGGTACCTATTTATCTACTTGCACTTTAATGTGCTTTCGAACTGCTAGGTTGGCAGGATATGTGAAGTATGCCCAACCCTTATTTGGTTTGCCTTCTGTACAGAGAAGAAAACTGTCTTCTTTGCTCTGCTTCTGGGTCAACCCCTTTTGCTAATACAATTTAAAATATTGTTACATGAAATCATGGCCAGTGTCTATATTGCAGGACAAGCTCCCCATGTTCCATAATCTGCCATTTGGGGATAAGGAAACAGACCTGTCTTGCAGGGGGATAGTAAGGGGATGGGTTGCCAAAAAGAGGCGTGTGAGGCCTAAACCTACTGTCATATGGGGAGAGATGGACCCACATCGGCCCAGGAGCATTGTGGATGTATTCCTGTGCCCCCTCTCTCACCTAGTTCCAGTCAGTGTTCAAGTCTTACAGACCTCCAGCCCGAAGCTCTGGCTGATTGTTTTGACACTGACCCATGTTGGGACATTCAGGACAGAGAAAAGAGAAGCATTAAACTATGGAACTACCATAGTTTGCAATAGCTCCCAACTTGGATGGCTCTGAAGGAGGATATCTCTGCTTTTTAAGATACTGTCAAAAAAAAAAAGCAGAGATATCCTCTTTTGCCAGCAAAGGTCCGTATAGTTAAAGCTATGGTTTTCCCAGTAGTGATGTATGAAAGTGAGAGCTGGACCATAAAGAAGGCTGATCGCCGAAGAATGGATGCTTTTGAATTCTGGTGCTGGAGGAGACTCTTGAGAGTCCCATGGACTGCAAGAAGACCAAACCTATCCATTCTGAAGGAAATCAGCCCTGAGTGCTCACTGGAAGGACAGATCCTGAAGCTGAGGCTCCAATACTCTGGCCACCTCATGAGAAGAGAAGACTCCCTGGGAAAGACCCTGATGTTGGGAAAGATGGAGGGCACAAGGAGAAGGGGACGACAGAGGATGAGATGGTGGGACAGTGTTCTCGAAGCTACCAGCATGAGTTTGACCAAACTGCGGGAGGCAGTGCTCAGGGGACTGAATCTATCTCAGCACCTACTTCTGTCCTATTATCACAGTACCATCGAGAGTGTCTTAACCTATAGTATATTATCGTGGTATGGGAGCAGCTCTGAAACGGATAAAAAAGCTTTACAGAGAATAATTAAAATTGCCCAGAATGTTATTGGGCTCCAACTACCAACCCTGGATGAGATCTTCACGTCTCGCACTTTGAAGAAGTCACACAATATCCTGAGAGATCCCACCCATCCTGCTCACAACTTCTTTGAACTGTTGCCTTCGGGCAGAAGATATAGGACAATGAAAACACGAACCACACGCCTTCTGAATAGTTTCTATCCAAGAGCTCTGATTGCACTAAATAATGATCTCAGGGCCAGTTGCAAGAAATAGCAAGCAGGGAGTAGGAAGGAATGAGATAGGTTTTAGGTTATGTTATGCCTTTAATAGGTTATGTTATATTCTGGATTATGTTATGTTTTTATAGATTATGTCTGAATAGGATGAGAGTGTTGGAGATACGTGCAAATGTGTATGTGAACCCGGTCTTTGGGTGGGTGTTTGATTTTCGTTGTTGTGTATACTGTGTATATACGGACAATGACAATAAAATTTATCTATCTATCTATCTATCTAAGACAGGAGTGCCTGGTGTGCTCTGGTCCAGGGGGTCACAAAGAGTCAGACACAATTAAATGACTAAATAACAACAAAAGAGGATAAGACAAATTCAGGCAGGAGGGGGCTACCCAGACCCTGCAATCTTCATCTGACGCCCTTGTCAGAGTGCCCTGTCCAATAAGGCCTCCTAGATGGCAGTCAGTGGCAGGGTCTTGCCAGTGTTGGCCCCCCAAATACAGAATGCCCTTGTCACCAGACTGCTGCTACTTTAATGCCTTTCTGGTCCCTGGAGAGTTTTCTCATTTCCCCCAAGTAGCACATTGTAACCTTTAATGTTGCTTCAGCTCTGTTGCGCTTTTTTTTATTATTATTCTCTGCTCTATTTATTCGTAGACCTTTTCAAAATTATCTTATTTGGTGTTTTGTTTCTATTGCATTCGTTGTATTTTTAGCTTGTTATTTTTATTCTGTGAGCTGCCTGGAGAACTTCTTGTTATAGAGAAGCCTATAAATAATGGAAGTAAGGAAGTAAATAAGCAAATAAACAGGCCAACCCCTGCAGCTCTGCCTTTTATATTATTATTTTTAAAAAAGCAGTTCCTCAATGTGTAGACGGAAGCAGGACATGCAAAGCTTCACCCCTTCTGCTTATTTCTGTGCATCGGTCATCTTCTGTTAAAGGCACGAGCGCAGGCCAGGCTTTGGTCAGTTGGCAACCGTGCATCAAGGCAGTGTTGGAGGATTTACACAGACCTTTCATACAATTGTAGAGTTGGAAGGGACCCCAAGGGTCATCTAGTCCAACCCTCTGCAATGCAGGGATCGTTTCCCCAGTGTGAGGCTCGAACCCAAGACCCAGAGATCTACCGGCCCCCTCCTCATTTAACCCCCACAACAACCCAGTGAGGTAGGTCTGACTGAGAGGCAGTAACTGGCCCAAGGTCACCCCTAGTGGTGAGATTTGAACCCTGGTCTCCCAGGTCCTAGTCTAACCACTATACCACACTGCCTCTTCCTTTTACCAAAGGGTGGACAGGAAGATATTCACCCTGGCCTACAACAAAGCTAGTTTTTCTCCACGATATATAGGGACTGATCCCGCAACATAAGCTGGAAAGAAGCTTAGCTGTCAGAATTACATGTGAAGGGGGAATTTTTGTCTCTAATCATGCAAAAATGAAAAGGAATAGGGGAAAAAAAGAGAAGAAGAAGCCTGGAGCCTCTTCAGCAAAAATGGTACTTATTGCTATGCAGATATATTCTATATTCCTTTCATTACCATGCTAATTAGTGTTCCTGCCATGGTGTGCCCAGGCAGCTTTCACTAGAGCAAATAGCCCAGCTGAGTTAGAGAGAGGGGGGAACGAAGAATTAAGATGATGGAGGGAACTGCCACCCGCCCTGTTCTATCCTCCCGCTCTGCTGAAAGAAGAAGCCGGAGTTATTCAGGCTCCTTGCATCTACGACGCAAGTTTAAGGGCAGATAGGTTGGCCGTGGAGCTTCCAGGTTCAAAAGCAGTCTACCTCTGGATTATACTCACCAAGCCACAACCAGGGATGGAAACGTGTTGTGCCCAAATTCTGCAGGCAAGATTTCTGGGGTGTGGGCGGGTGTGTAGAATGCTAGGCTCTGTGGATCTTTGCCAGAAATCTTGGTACATTTTTACGATCCTGGTCAGAGCCGAGTTTAAATGTTTGCATTTCGTGGAATCGCAGAATTGTAGAATTGGAAGGTCATAGATGCCATCTGACGCCAGAGATTGCAGGTGCCCACAGCTTTGCCCATTGGCAAATTGTTATTGTGCGTGTCGAAGCACCCATGGCCCCATAGAATTGGCCCCAGCGCCTAGGGCAGATAACTTTTTCAGCAGGGGGCCAGTCCACTGTCCCTCAGACCTTGTGGGGGGCCAGACTATATTTTGGTGGTGGAAATGAACAAATTCCTATGCCCCACAAATAACCCAGAGATGCATTTTAAATAAAAGCACGCATTCTACTTATGTAAAAACATGCTGATTCCTGAACAGTCCGCGGGCCGGATTTAGAAGGCGATTGGGCCAGATCCGGCCCCCGGGCCTTAGGTTGCCTACCCATGGTTTAGGTGCAGCGGTTCTCAACCTGTGGGTCCCCAGATGTTGTTGGACTACAACTCCCATCATCTCTTAGCTCTGGTCTTGCTAGCTAGGGATGATGGGAGTTGTAGTCCAACAACATCTGGGGACCCACAGGTTGAGAAAGGCTGCTTTAGGGCCTCTCAACCACCCATCCCATTCTTGATGTCTGAATCCATCCCATGTCCAACTCTATGGGAGACCCCCTCTCCCTCCAAAAACCAGATGCCCCACTTCCTCCAGCTAGAGAGAGGCTCTGCCCTGGCCCTTCCAGGGCAGGATGAAAACCTGGATGCCACCTTCCTTAACTGCTGCTTGCTGGCTTGCGCTCAGCCCCACACTGACTGTTGGGGACCTGAGCCAATTTGTCCCCAGGCTCCATCCCAGACTCTTTGCCCAGGGCGAACTCTCTGATGGGAAATGGCATTAGGACCCAGGGCCCAGCAGGGCAGCTGCGATTGGCTGCCGGTGATGTCATCCAGGAGCTACCTAGATTCTGCCCTAGCCTCCCCCTCCCTCCCTCCCACCCCCTCCCTCCCTCCCACCCCCTCCCCTCTTCCTCCCCCCACCCCTCCATTAAACTCCATTTCAAGGGAAAGCAGATTGGCTCAGCTCTGCTGCAAGCTTCAGTTCCCAAGGAGTTAACTTAAAGTGACAGGTGCAGGCGGAGAGAAGCAGATCCCTTCCATGCGTCTCCAAAGGGCTGCCTGAATGTCAAAAGGGATGTTGTGGAGGAACAGGGATATCCACAAGATCCATGCTCAAGGAATGCATGGCTGCGTCTGCCAGGCTCTCATTGCAAAAAGGACCCTTTTTGCAACGTCAGGCAATGGTCCGTCTCGCCAGGCTTGAGCAGGGATGGCGGGAAAGGGATCCCCTCGATCCGCTGGTTCACTTTGCAGAAGACCCTTCCTTGCACTGCTGCAGCACTGAGTTGAACTGAGGAACTCCCTGCCACTGGAGGTGGTGGCCACCGCCAAGTTGACTGGCTAACCGTTTGCACCCCCACACAAAAATTGCCAGCTTCACATTTAGAAAACAGGTGTGGAAACGATGAAATTCTTCAAATATAAATTATAAATATTATACGATACGATGTGATACAGAACAACGAACTTGAAAAATCTATATAAGAAAGACATTCAAAACCCAACACGCCTGCTACCCCGGCTATCCCAACCTAGTTAGCCCGTTAAAAACTCTGATACCCCATTTCTAAATACAATATATTCCCACAGAGACTGCCTTACACTGTGTTTAAAACCAAAATCGCATTTGGATGGAAACTGTTTCTCAGGCGGCTAGTCCTAGTCTTTATAACCCTGTACCTTCTTCCAGAAGGCAGAAGCTGAAAGAGATCATTTCCGGGGTGCGCACTATCCTGCGCTACCTCTTCAGCTTTCTTATGGCACCTGGAAGCGTAGATTTGATCCAAGGTGATCCAAGAGTGCACCCAATTATTCTCTCCGCAGTCTTGACAACCCTGGACAGCACTGTTTTCCCCCTGACCGTGCAGCTCCCAAACCACACACACAGACCATAAGTTAATGCACTCTCCACAGTACAATGGTAAAATGCCATCAACAGGTCCTTTGAGAGATTGTTTTTCCGGAGGATTCTCAGAAAATATAACCTCTGCTGTGCTCTCTTCATCAGCTCTTTGCTGTTCTCTCCCCAGGTTAGGTCATCTCTCAACTCCATTCCCAGAATTCGAAACACCAAGACCTGTTCCACGCACTTCCCCTCAAGAATGAGTGGCTGAATATTCAATTTACATTTCCTAAAATCCACAATAATCTCTTTTGTTTGCTTTAAGTTAAGGAGTAAGTTGCAAGTAAAAAGGGGGCATTTTCAGGCTCCTGCCAGGCTGCAGCAGCCGATGATCCTCAGTTCCAGGCTCTTGTCTTCAAGGCCTCCCTGGACCCTGTCCTTGTTTCATGGCCCCCTCTGCTGGGCCTGCTGAGGAACTGCCTGCCTCCGGATATTGGGAAGGAATCACAGAATCCCTGCCGGGTGGGAAGGGACCCTGAGGGGTCATCTAGCCCGATTCCCTGCTGGGATCACAGGTGAAGAATCCCCGACAGACAGTGGCGTAGCGTGGGTTGTCAGCACCCGGGGCAAGGCAAGTAATTTCCGCCCCCTAACCCGTGGATTTGCACCCCTTAACCTGCACCGCACGCCTGGCACCCCCCCCTCCACAGTGGGCGGCGACCCGGAGGCTCGGATCGGATTCGCACAGCCAGCACTGCAATGAGAGAGAGTGAGTGAGCCAGGTAGGGGCAGAGAGCTGCGAGTGCGAGCGCGCCCCCCCAGATGTTGCGCCCAGTGCGGCCAGCCCCCCTGCACCCCCCACGCTACGCCACTGCCGACAGATGGTCCTCCGACCTCTGTTGAAAAGTCTCTAAGAAAGGAGAGTCCCTTCCATCTTCCCTGGGAGACGGTTCCACTATCAAACAGCTCTTAGTATCAGAAAGTTCTTCCTGATTCTTTGGTCAGAATACCTTTCTTATGATTTGAATCCTTTGGCGCGGGTGGCGCTGTGGGTTAAACCACAGAGCCCAGGACTTGCTGATCAGAAGGTCGGCGGTTCGAATCCCCGTGACGGGGTGAGCTCCCGTTGCTCGGTCCCTGCTCCTGCCAACCTAGCAATTCGAAAGCACGTCAAAGTGCAAGTAGATAAATAGGTACCACTCTGGCGGGAAGGTAAATGGCATTTCTGTGTGCTGCTCTGGTTCGCCAGAAACGACTTAGTCATGCTGGCCACATGACCCGGAAGCTGTACGCCAGCTCCCTTGGCCAGTAAAGCGAGATGAGCGCCGCAACCCCAGAGTCAGCCACGACTGGACCTAATGGTCAGGGGTCCCTTTACCTTTACTCTGTGGAACAGCGGAAATTCATGAAGCAAAAGGGCTTCCTTCCCGCCATAGACTCCTGTGATGGCCTGGGATTCCGAGTCTGAGAGCGATCCGGAGGAATCCCAGCCGGCACAGGAGTCCCCGCCTCCAGGGCCGGCTGAACTGGGGCAAGGCCTAGATGCTGAGGAAACTCAAGAGCAGGCACCAGGTGAAATCATTCAGGCCCCAGAGGTGCTGGAAGACTCAGTGGCTACAGGTGAGCCTCCCCCGGGGCCCAGTAACCCTTCGGCCTCTCCTGATCTGCAGAGGCTTAGGGCAGAGAGGCGAAGGGAACTGGTGTCTCCCAGGAGGAGTGCTCGCCTTAAGGCCAAGAGAGGCGGGGCTTCTGGGGGCCGGGACCGCCCCCGGCCTTAGAAGAAGATAAAGGTCAGGCAGCCTGGTCCCAGGTTGCGGGAGCAACGTCGTTGTGAAGTATCTGCTTTACCCAGTCCTTGTTCGGCACTCCCAGTGTGCCTGTTCCTCGCCCGGCTTCCTGTTTCTGACTCTCCGGTGTTCCTGTTCCTCGCCTGGATTCCTGCTTCTGCCTTACCAGTGTTCCTGTTCCTCGCCTGGACTCCTGCTTCTGCCCTACCAGTGTTCCTGTTCCTCGCCTGGCTTCCTGCTTCTGCCCTACCATCGTTCCTGCTACCCCGCCCGGCTCCCTGTTGATCTTGGCCTACGGTAATAGTACCTTATCCCCCCTGGGACCAGCACAGTTTGCTCCCGCCACACCCGCACTCCCTCTTTGTTGGGGTGCGTTCGGGAAGAGTCAGAGGCCATGGCTGACCAAGCGGCTACATTGTTGGCAATAGCCCAGGAGAACCAGGCCTTGAGGCACACCGTGCAGCAGCTCAGTAACGTGGTTACGGCACTACAGCAGCGTTTGGACGCCCTACCGGCTCCTGGGGCCGACGCCCCGGCTTCTGGCAAGTACCCAGTGGCCTTGCCTGAGAAATTTGATGGGGCCCCGGCCAGCTTTCCCATGTTCCTTGCCCAGGCCAAGCTGTATATTCAGGGGCGCGCCCGGAACTTCCCTGACGACCGCACCAAGGTGCATTTTTTGATTAGTTTGTTAAAGGACCAGGCGGCCAAGTGGGCGTTGCCGCTGCTCAGGCAAGACTCCCCCTTGCTGGCAGACTACGGGGGGTTTTGCAATCTGTTGGAGGCCGCGTTCGGCAACCCTCAGAAGGGGAGTCAAGCCAACCGGGCGATTCGGCGGTTGAGACAGGGCAAGTCCAAGGTGGCCGCATACACCACAGAATTCCGGCTGCTGGCACAGGACTTGACCTGGAACGACTCTGCTCTTCGGGACCAGTATCTCGAGGGGCTTTCAGATGAGATACTGGACCAGCTGGCCACAATGGAACGCCCCACCACGCTAGACGCCCTTATTCAGCGGAGTCTACAGATAGACGATCGGCTAGAGGACCGGCGTCAGGCTCGGGGCCGCCGGCATCTCCAGTTCTCGGCCCCAGTGTCTACCAGCAGCCCCACAGGCCCAGCTGAGTCATTGGAGGAACCCATGCAGCTTGGGGCAGTGCGGCCACGCCTCTCCCCCGCAGAGAAGTCGCGGCGTCGGGAGGGGAATCTATGTCTCTATTGTGGCGGAAGCGGACACTATGCACGGTCCTGTCCTGAGAAACCGCCAACCCCAGTAGCTGAAGGCCCTGGCTACCTGGGGTCCCAAACAGCACAGAATGGGGCCGCACCAATTGAATTACAACACCTTATGGTTCCGGTACATCTATACCCTCCAGGAGGGCCATGGATTCTTACCCATGCTCTGGTGGATTCAGGGGCAACCCGCTCTTATATGGATGCTGCTTTTGCTGCCCAGCATCGGGTGCCACTTCGGAACAAGCCAGAACCGGTACAGGTGGAGGCAATCGACGGACGGCCACTGCGTTCGGGCGCCGTCACTCAAGAGACCCAGCCCCTGGTCCTGTGCCTCCAGCAGCACCGTGAGATGCGAACTCTGGATATTGCCTCCATGCCCCGGTTCCCCCTGGTGCTTGGGATGGACTGGCTAGAGGCTCACAATGTGCAGATTGACTGGGTCAAACGGACTGTACACTTCCCAGACCCCAGTTCTCCTGCTGAGACTGAGATGCTAGCAGCTGCGCCCACTGAGGAAGCTGCTGCAACGCTCCCCGCTGAGTACCGGGACTATCACGACGTGTTCGAGGAACGGGGGGCAGACCAGCTGCCGCCGCATCGGTCCTTTGACTGCGGCATAGACCTCCAGCCCGGAGCGCCTCTACCGGTGAGTCGCTTATACTCGTTAACAGAGCCAGAGCGTGAGGCTTTGCAGGACTTCTTGCGCAAGAACCTGGAGCGTGGGTTCATTAGACCTTCTACCTCGCCCACTGCTGCGCCAGTGCTCTTTGTTAAAAAGAAATGTGGGGAGCTCCGCCTTTGCCATGATTACCGGGCCCTGAACAAAATTACCATCCCGGACCGGTACCCCTTGCCCTTATTTCGGAGTTACTGGAGCAGGTGCAAGGGGCGCAGGTGTTCACCAAGCTAGACCTCCGGGGAGCCTACAATTTGATTCGGATCCGCGCCGGGGATGAGTGGAAGACAGCATTCGGGACCCGGTACGGACAGTTCGAATACCTGGTTATGCCCTTTGGTTTGTGCAACGCGCCTGCTGTGTTCCAACGGTACATCAACCACGTGTTCCAGGACTTGCTAGACAAGTACGTGGTGGTGTACTTGGATGACATTCTGGTTTACTCCCGTGACCCGGCGTGCCACGAGGGCCATGTCCGGACCGTGCTGCAGCGCTTGCGCGAGCATCGTCTATATGCAAAGCTCAGCAAGTGCGAGTTCCATCAGCAGTCAGTGGACTTCCTGGGTCATCGACTCTCACCAGGTGGGGTGCAGATGGATCCTGGGAAGGTGGCAGCGGTTCGAGAATGGGCGGCACCTCGGAACCGCAAGGACCTACAGCGTTTCCTGGGGTTCGCCAACTATTACCGGACCTTCATTGCGGATTATGCTCACCGCACCACCCCGTTGACCCGGCTTCTGCGCCCCAAGACGCCGTTTTCCTGGGACAAGGAGGCGGAGGAGGCATTTCAAGGGTTGAAGGCCTGTTTCCAGAGAGCGCCAATCTTGCAACATCCGGATCCTTCTCGACCCTTTGTGGTAGAGACTGACGCCTCCAGTACGGCTCTTGGTGCCGTCTTGTCTCAGCAGCACGAACCGGAAGCACCACTCTTACCCTGCGCCTTCTATTCCCGCCAGCTCCTTCCAGCGGAGCGTAACTATACCGTGTGGGAGCGGGAACTACTGGCCATCAAGGTGGCCTTTGAGGTTTGGCGCCACCATCTTGAAGGAGCAAGACACCCGGTGGAGGTGAGAACCGACCACCGGAACCTGGAATACCTCCAGACCACCCGCAAGCTGAACCAAAGGCAGATCCGGTGGGCGTTGTTCTTTTCCCGGTTCCAGTTCCGGATCCGCTACATCCCTAGCTCCCAAAACCAGAAGGCGGATGCCCTGTCCCGGAAACCTGAAGACAACGCAGACACGGTTCAGCAAGCAGCACCCACCACGATCCTACCACCAGCTGCATTCCTGGCCACCCAGGAGGTTGAGCCACTGCAGGCTCGGGTGCGGGAACAGCAGCGGGTCGACGCTTGGGCCCAGGAACGACTCCGGGAACTGGCCGAAGGATCATGCCCTCAGTATCCAGGGCTGGTCTCGCATCAGGGTCTTCTGCTGCACCACGGGCGCCTGTACATCCCACCAGGGCCGCTGCGGGCTGAGGTTCTCCGGATGACCCATGACGCTCCAGCGGCGGGGCACTTTGGGCGGTATCGGACCACCCATCTGGTAAGCCGTGAGTTTTGGTGGCCCCGTTTGAAGGCTGACGTGGCTCGCTACGTCGCTGGTTATGACGTCTGCAGGCGGGCCAAGGGGCCTACCGGGCGACCCCCCGGCCTTCTTCAGCCGTTGCCGGTTCCACCACGTCCTTGGCACACAGTTTCTCTAGACTTTGTAGTGGAGTTACCCCCGTCTCGTGGCTGCACCTGCCTTCTAGTTTTCTCCGACCACTTCACGAAGATGGTGCACTGTGCCCCCTACCCATCCATACCCTCAGCTAAGGAAACCGCGCAGCTGTACCTTCAGCATGTCTTCCGCCTGCATGGCCTACCTGAGCGTGTAGTGTCCGACCGCGGCGTTCAGTTCACATCCCGGTTTTGGCGTGCTTTGCACCAGGCCCTCGGAACAGAGGTCTGTCTCTCATCTGCTTACCACCCACAGACTGATGGCCAGACGGAACGGGCGAACGCGGTGCTGGAACAGTACCTCCGGTGTTACTGCAGCTACCAGCAGGATGACTGGGTCGACCACCTAGCATTGGCGGAGTTCGCTTATAACAACGCGGTGAATGCGTCCACCCAGCAGACCCCGTTCCAAGCCAGTTATGGCCTTCATCCACGGTTGTTTCCGGATGTGCTGCCGGCATCTGCAGTCCCTGCGGTGACAGAGTGGCTTCAGGAGCTCCAGTCCCAGCAACAGCTGTTGATGGAGCAGCTGCGCCAGGCCAAGGAGGCGTACAAGGTCCAGGCCGACCGCCACCGCCAGGTGGGGCCGGAACTTCACGTCGGTGACTTGGTATGGCTTTCCACTCGCCACCTCCACCCTTCTCGACCTTCGCGGAAGCTGGACGCCCGGTTCACCGGCCCGTTCCCTATCGTGGACCAGGTCTCGCCTGTGGCATTCCGTCTCCGGTTGCCAGCACACCTGAAGGTTCACCCGGTATTCCACAGGTCCCTTCTGAGTCCGGTGGCCCCACCCGATGAGTTCCGCCCGAACCGTCCCCGACCGCAGCCAGTTTTGGTGCAGGGAGAGCCTGAGTACGAGGTGGAACGCATTCTGGACTCCCGATACCGCAGGGGAAGGCTGCAGTATCTCATTGACTGGAAGGGGTATGGGCCAGAGGACCGTTCCTGGGAACCAGCGGTCAACGTCCACGCACCTGCCTGCATCCGGGAGTTTCATGCAGCGTACCCCAGCAAGCCGGGTCCGGACCCTCAAGTGAGGGGGGGGCCTGGGAGGGGGGATGGTGTGATGGCCTGGGATTCCGAGTCTGAGAGCGATCCGGAGGAATCCCAGCCGGCACAGGAGTCCCCGCCTCCAGGGCCGGCTGAACTGGGGCAAGGCCTAGATGCTGAGGAAACTCAAGAGCAGGCACCAGGTGAAATCATTCAGGCCCCAGAGGTGCTGGAAGACTCAGTGGCTACAGGTGAGCCTCCCCCGGGGCCCAGTAACCCTTCGGCCTCTCCTGATCTGCAGAGGCTTAGGGCAGAGAGGCGAAGGGAACTGGTGTCTCCCAGGAGGAGTGCTCGCCTTAAGGCCAAGAGAGGCGGGGCTTCTGGGGGCCGGGACCGCCCCCGGCCTTAGAAGAAGATAAAGGTCAGGCAGCCTGGTCCCAGGTTGCGGGAGCAACGTCGTTGTGAAGTATCTGCTTTACCCAGTCCTTGTTCGGCACTCCCAGTGTGCCTGTTCCTCGCCCGGCTTCCTGTTTCTGACTCTCCGGTGTTCCTGTTCCTCGCCTGGATTCCTGCTTCTGCCTTACCAGTGTTCCTGTTCCTCGCCTGGACTCCTGCTTCTGCCCTACCAGTGTTCCTGTTCCTCGCCTGGCTTCCTGCTTCTGCCCTACCATCGTTCCTGCTACCCCGCCCGGCTCCCTGTTGATCTTGGCCTACGGTAATAGTACCTTATCCCCCCTGGGACCAGCACAACTCCACTGTCAATCTGCACTATGTCCCTCCTCCACTCTGCCACCCAGGAACACTTTAATTTCCGGACAGCATTTAGCATTTAGGAGTTTGTGGGGTGTTAGGTAGTGGGGGTTGTTCCATCTACAGCAGTTTGCCCACCTTTGGTCCCCACCCTGCACTCTGCTCTCACCTGTGGCTCCTTGAAGCTGTCAGAATGTGACAGCGGTCAGACTCTGGGAACACCTTTAACTGGCTGGCTGAACCTGGTGAGGGGAGCTGAGGGGAGCTAAATCGCGCTTTGCGCATGCGCAGAAACGCTGAACTGCAACCCATGTGCGCGCAGACGTGGGTTGCGAACGCTGCGGGTTGCGAACGTGCATCCTGCACAGATCACTTTCGCAACTCAAGTGTCCACTGTATGTAAATCTGGCACTGCTCAAGGAGGTCACTTTGATGCTGCTTATGCAGTGGTTTGACTTCACCCATAGTCTCTTTTTTTTAAAGATTTTTATTAAAGTTTTCAAATTATTACAAAAAGAAAAAAGAAAAAGAAAAAACACAAAATAAAAACAGTTAAAAACAATTCAATCTTTCCGTGTCTTATCTTTCATTTGCCTGTTCCCCAGACCTCCTCACACCTCCCTTTTTTGTATCCAGTTCAATTAGTTGGTTCAGCAAATCCTTTCCCTCTTTGTTTTTATCCTAATCTTTAATCTTAATATATTATAACTTTAGATTATCCCCTGTTAACAATCCATTTTTACACATCTTTATAACATTACTGCTGAAAACCACTTAACTTCAATCCAACATCATTCTAACATTCATTAAGTATTTCTGCAGTGTTTCTGTAAATAGTCTTTAAATTTCTTCCAATCTTCTTCCACTTACTCTTCTCCCTGGTCTCGGATTCTGCCGGTCATTTCCGCCAGTTCCATATAGTCCATCACCTTCATCTGCCATTCTTCCAGGGTGGGTAGATCTTGTGTCTTCCAATACTTTGTGATAAGTATTCTTGCTGCTGTTGTGGCATACATAAAGAAAGTTCTACCCTTCTTTGGCACGAATTGGCCGACGACTTCACCCATAGTCTCTTGAGGGAGATGGGTGCCAACAACAAATTTGGCAAGATTTATTTAAGTCAGGGGTGTCAAACTCAAATTCATCGGGGGCCGCATCAGCAGTTTGGTCACCCTCAAAGGGCCGGTTGTATCTGTAGGACTATGTGTCCACTCTTTATTATCATAAATTATTGTGGAGGTTTCCTGTGTAGAATGGCCGGCGCCGCTAGAGGGCAGATGTTCTCTGGCTTGTAGGCTGCCGCGCATGCGCTGAAGAGGCGGCTTTCTTGTGTCAAAAAAGAAAAAAAGCGAGAATAAAAGGTGAAGGCTGGCGGCCGACGGCGGCTACACGGGCCACATGACGAGGTCTGGCGGGCCGGATTCGGCCCGCGGCCCTTGTGTTTGACACCCGTGATTTAAGTGATAGATGGAGACTCCACCCTTCCTGCCCGCCTTTAGTACTGTGGATGGGATGCAGGAAGGTAAAATCTGATCACTCTGTGATTTGACAAAGGAGGCTTAATTTTTCCTAATGGTCCAAGATAGCCAGAGAATGTCTCTTTAGGGGAGCCATTGTAAGAAAATGGCATCTCTTGAATACATTCTGCAATGGGAATCCTATCAGAGCTTGGGTCAGGCGTGATACACCTGGAAGAAAGGATCCATTTGGGAGGGGCACTGATGCGAGGTCTTAGCTGTGTGATTTCTGCATTGCAAGGAGTTCAACTAGGTGACTCCTGGGGTCCCTTCCAATTACAAGATTCCTTGATTTTATGATTTCTTGAGACTGCATACACATCAAACATTCAAAGCACGCCCCTCCACAAAGAATCCTGGGAAATTAAGTGAGCTAGGGATGTTGGGAATTGTTGCTCTGTGAGAGATGAACTACAGTTCCCTGAATTTTATTTTTTAGGCTGCTTTAATTGGCCTTTAATTGGACTTTAATTGGACTTAATTGTTCTCGAAGCTACAAACATGAGCCTGACCAAACTGCGGGAGGCGGTGGAAGACAGGAGTGCCTGGCGTGCTCTGGTCCATGGGGTCACGAAGAGTCGGACACGACTAAACGACTAAACAACAACAATTGGACTTCAAATTTATGGTGCCCACACAGCCCAGACACACAGACAGAGCAGTTGGGAGACAGAGAGATAGAGAGAAAAACAAGAGATGGATCTGTGAGCTTAAGACTGGAACAGGGGCAGACTTTGGTAATCTTTGGTAATATGGCACCCTGAACGAGGCCAAAATTTGGCGCCCTCAAATGGGTCTTCTTGAGTATGGATCTTCTCAGCTTTGTGCCCGCTACTGGGCTCCAAACATCGCGCCTTCCCTCAACAATGCCAAACAGAGCTTCCCTTCTCAGGACTCATTCTGCCTCAGAATGTGCTGGACTCTATTCATTGGAGTTCCTTAAACAGTGATTGGACAGTCATCTGCCAGGGAATCTTTCACTGCGATTCCTGCATTTCGGGGGTTGGTCTGGATGACCCTTGGGGTCCCTTTGAACTCTACAATTCTGAGCATCTATGAGTTAAGTCAGGAGCAGGCAATGGCAGAAAGCAGCCTCGTTTTCTGAGCTCCTCGGCGGTCTATCCAAACATAGCCCTGCCTTTACTGACTATGGGACTATGGTTACCAGATTTTTTTCAATGAATCTGGGGACACTTTTTCTTTTTCAAGTTACATGCTTTATTATCCCTAATTACATCTATACATCAGCTGTTTTGCTGTCTTGAGAAGTCCGGATGGAGAGAGAAACCTGGGGGGGGGGGTGGAGTTGGAAGCAGGGTTTGAGAATACGACTGTGGGGGGAGGCTCAGGAGTCACAGGTGGGTAGTGCGCCGTTGCCCAGGAGGGGCACAAGGCACGCGGTTTCTCTGCCGGGCAAGGTGCAAAGCCCTTCTTTCGCATGCTTTGATCTCTCACCCAAGTTTTGCCTGCACAAAAACTACCTTCCCAACCCTCCAGCTGCATATTACTCCAGGAGAGCAGGGTTTCCCGTTTCCCGTGGACATTTAATGAAATCCGGGGACGTTCCGGGGACGGAATTT
This sequence comes from Podarcis muralis, assembly GCF_964188315.1. Taxonomy (NCBI): domain Eukaryota; kingdom Metazoa; phylum Chordata; class Lepidosauria; order Squamata; family Lacertidae; genus Podarcis; species Podarcis muralis. Next base: position 98,207,905 of record NC_135659.1, read on the forward strand.
GTCCGGGGACAGATTTGCAAATCCGGGAACTGTCCCCAGGAAACGGGGACATCAGGTAACCCTACTTTACTCGCAATGTCAGCAGCTCTGCAGAGTCTCTACGGCGAGAGGTTCATCCGGACACTGAGATCCAGCGCCGAGGGCCTTCTGGCTGCGAGAAGCCAAGTTACAGGGAACCAGGCAGAGGGCCTTCTCGGTAGTGGCACCCACCCTGTGGAACGGCCTCCCACCAGATGTCAAAGAGAACAACAACTACCAGACTTTTAGAAGACATCTGAAGGCAGCCCTGTTTAGGGAAGCTTTTAATGTTTAATAGGTTATTGTATTTTAATGTTCTGTTGGAAGCCGCCCAAGAGTGGCTGGGGAAACCCAAACAGATGGGCGGGGTATAAATAATAAATTATTATTATTATTATTATTATTATTATTATTATTATTATTATTATTCATCCCGGAGCTGCTCCTGGAGATCCTTCGTGGTGATCATTTGCCAGGGACTGCACTGGGGATCTTCTGTGAGCGAAACAAGCACTTCACCACCAGCAGCTTAGGAGCCCATGTGATAGCCACCATCTCCAGCGCAGGAAAGCTGAATCACAAGAATTTTCTTGAGCCAGTGTGGTGTAGTGGTTAAGAGCGGTAGTCTCGTAATCTGGGGAACCGGGTTCGCGTCTCCGCTCCTCCACCTGCAGCTGTTGGGTGACCTTGGGCCAGTCACACTTCTCTGAAGTCTCTCAGCCCCACTCACCTCACAGAGTGTTTGTTGTGGGGGAGGAAGGGAAAGGAGATTGTTAGCCGCTTTGAGACTCCTGAAGGGGAGTGAAAGGCGGGATATCAAATCCAAACTCTTCTTCTTCTTCTTCTTCTTCTTAAACCAGCACATGACTATCCCCTGATGGTTGTTACTGCCTTGGCGGAAAGGAGAGGCCTGCCGCAGAGAGATGAACTTCCTTTCCGTAATGAGAAGCACCAAGTTTCTAGTCCAGCCTCAGCCAACCTGCTGCCCTCCAGATATAAGCGGCGGTGCAATATCATTGCCCCCAAACTCAGAATTCAGATCAGATTTTCTTTATTCGTAAAAATATTTATCTACGGCAGTATCGTAAAAACATAACACGGCGGTTTACGACATTATACAAGCAAACAGCAACAGCATTAAAAGTTAAAAATAGGTTAAAAGCAAAAATAAATTAAAAGCAAACATCAATGGATCATTGTGGAGGAGATGCACTCTGAATTTCCTATGTAGGTCTGGTGCAACAGAAAAGTATTCTGTAGGCATTTAAAAGCTGGCACAGAATGTGAACTTATTTGCACGTGTGCACAGGTATTATGTATAGGTGGTTGCAACAGTGTTTTGCTTGACAAGCACACCAGTCTCACCATAAAAAGAATATAGCATTAGCTACGCCTCCCAGTTTGGTGTCATCTGCAAATCTGATGATCATCAGCTCAATTCCTTCATCCAAGTTGTTTGGAAAGATGTTGAGCAACAACGGGCCCAGGAACAAAACCCTGTGACATCCCCCAGGATGACAAGGAACCATTAGTGAGCACTCTTTGGGTTCCTCCACTAAACCCACCTGACAGTTAAACTATGGAACTCCCTCCCACAGCAGGCAGGGATGGCCACTGTAATAAATGAAAATCTGCCCTTATTCCCTTATGGGGGACACAAGAGCCCTTATAGAGTCCTTTGTAGGTTCTCCATCGGTCGGAGAAAAGAACAGAGGCCAACCAGAGAATATTGAGAAGCAAAGCAGCTCGTAAGCCTGGTCTTTATTGAACTGTTTCAACAGGGTGCTCCCCTCACACGCAGGAAAGGGGGAGGACCCAGAACCCAGGTGTGCCTGCCCTTATATAGACATTTTAAATTGCCCCCCCTGGAGTCCAAGACCACCCCCAGAAACATCATACCTACATCACAGAAAGGGCGGTCTACAACAGAAGTTGTTTACCTCCTGTCTGGCAAGTTACCTGTTAATGCTCACTTGATTGGATACCCTGGGGAGCCTAGCCAGTCTTTTGTAATGATAAATACTTAGTTCCTGAGCCAGATCACAGGCTCACCCTATTCATGCACAGACATACCCTCAAGACAGGATTTGTGAAAGAAGACAATGAGGAGGCTTTTCCATTTTCCTTTGACTTTGCAGAGAAAACATTTGGTCAGTTTGGGAGCCAAAATCGCTCCAGGACTGCTTTCCTGTGCTGCTTCAGACATGTGGTTTATATATTTATGTATGTGTTTACTTGGTACATTTATGAACATTTATTATATATAAAGGTAAAGGGACCCCTGACCATTAGGTCCAGTCGTGACCGACTCTGGGGTTGCGGCGCTCATCTCGCTTTATTGGCCGAGGGAGCCGGCGTACAGCTTCCGGGTCATGTGGCCAGCATGACTAAGCCGCTTCTGGCGAACCAGAGCAGTGCACGGAAACGCCGTTTACCTTCCTGCCGGAGCGGTACCTATTTCTCTACTTGCACTTTGACGTGCTTTTGAACTGCTAGGTTGGCAGGAGCAGGGACCGAGCAACGGGAGCTCACCCCGTCGCGGGGATTCGAACTGCCGACCTTCTGATCAGCAAGTCCTAGGCTCTGTGGTTTAACCCACAGCGCCACCCTTATTATATATATAATACCTTAATTTTTTAATTTCAGCCTCATTTCATTTCATTTCATTTCATTTCATTTCATTATTTCAGCCTGGATCAGTGGCGTAGCGTGGGTTGTCAGCACCCGGGGCAAGGCAAGTAATTTGCGCCCCCTAACCCGTGGATTTGCGCCCCCTAACCTGTGGATTTGCCCTAACCCCAGATGTTGCGCCCGGTGCGGCTGGCCCCCCCTGCACCCCCCACGCTACGCCACTGGCCTGGATGGCTTTAAAGAGAACTAGACAAATTTGTGGAGAGAGCAACTGATGGCTACTAGCCAGGACGGCTCTGCTGTGCCTCCACAGCTGGAGGCAGGAATGCTTCTGAATGCCAGTTGCTGGAAACCCCAGGATTGTGTTCGAATCCTGCTTGCTGGTTTCCCATTGGGGCATCTGCTTGGCCACTGTGACAACAGATTGCTGGACTAGACGGGCTTTTGGCCTGACCCAGCAGCCAGCTCTTCTGATGTTATGCCTTTGCTATGAGTGTGCTGGTGTCCCCGGGACGCGGGTGGCGCTGTGGCCTATCCCACTGAGCCTCTTGGGCTTGCCAATCAGAAGGTCGGCGGTTCGAATCCCTGCGATGGGCTGAGATCCCATTGCTCCGTCCCTGCTCCTGCCAACCTAGCAGTTTGAAAGCATGCCACTGTGTCAGGTGTGCGTGCAGGAGCCAGGCCCTGTGACCAATAGGACTTTGCAGGACTGGGACTTTCCTAAGTTTGTTCTGAAGAGGCAAGGTGCTGCCGCACAGGTGAGGCCGATTGGTAACTCACAGCACCTGGTGGCAAGAGCCGGGAAGGGATATAAGGTCAGCATTTCCGTTTGGCTCTTTGCCACAGCAATACGCTTCCTGCCTTGCTGTGTTTGACTTCGTGACTCCTTGCTTCCTGATCTTCGGACCCTTGGCTTCTTGACTCCCGGCTCTCGGACCCTCGGACCCTCGGCTTCTTCACTCCCTGCTTCCTGATCTTCGGACCCCTGACTCCTTGACTCCTTGCTTCCTGGCCCTCGGACTCTTGGCTTCTTGACTCCCGGCTCTCTCACCCTCGGACTCTGGGCTTCCTGACTCCTGGCTTCCGGACACTTGTTCCTGCTTCAACCCTGCCATCTTGCCTCTGGTCCCGACGTTCTCTGCCAGGACTTTGACCTCCCGTAACACAGTGCAAGTAGATAAATAGGTACTGCTGTGGCAGGAAGGTAAACGGTGTTTACGTGTGCTCTGGCAATTGTCACAGTCCTCCGTGCACCAGTAGCTGTTTAGTTCTGCTGGCCACTTGACCCGGAAAGCTGTCTGTGGACAAATGCTGTCTCCCTCGGCCTGAAAGCGAGATGAGCGCCGCAACCCCATAGTCACCTTTGACTGGACTTAACCGTCTGGGGGTCCTTTGCCTTTTTTACCTTGCTGGTGTCCCCAACGTAGCATTGGTGGGAAAGGGCTGCAACCCAACGGATTCTCCTGCAGGATACAAGAGAGGGCAGCTAATTCCCCCATCATGGGTTTATCATAGGACCTCCCGTCGGCCTTGGGCCCACGGGACATCCTGGCTGCATCCCAAAGAGGAGATAAGGGCCTGGGTGGCTTCTGTGAAGGAAAGCCCAAAGGGGGAAAGATCCACGCCTTCCCTTCCAGCTTTCACTCTGCAGCCAATGGCCAATCCCCTGGGGAAAACAAAGCCTTCTCTGTGCATATAAAAAGCTGACTTGCTGGGCTCTAGAAGCAGTGGGGGAAGGTTGTGGTCAGGTGTCCTGAGGAAAAGCTCTCCAGCCCACATCTCCACCCTCCCTTCAGAGTCTGCGTTCATCTGCAGTCCAGGATGCAACCCACCGAAAACTTCAGGTAAGCACAAACCAGGAGTCTCATCTCCTCTCTAGACTGTTTCACACTTCTTGGGATTTTTAGTGCTAATTATGCATGCACCCCCCAGGTTACCACCTCTTGAAAATGTGATCACATTCGCTGCTAAAATTTACTTTTCCCACTTTTTTTTTAAAAAAAGTATCTTACCATATTTTCTCTGGGAATCCAGATTAAATGGGAAAATAGGTGACAGCATCTTGGTGAGCGGTGGCGCGGTGTGCGTGCTGCAATAGAAAATCAAGTATTGCATGCCTGAGAGACTGATCCGTTTTAGCATTTAAATCACCAGGAGACATGGTGTTTAAAGCGCGTCTCCAGAAGGCCTCTCACCTGTGCGAGCAACAACCCTTTAAAGATATCCTTTTATAAGGTCTTGTATGGAAACTTTCAACTGCAAAAAGAAATAGTGAAAATAAGATTGTTTTTTTTTTAAAAAATGGTTATATTGAAATAAAAAAATTAAGGTCTTATATATATAATAAATGTGCCAGGCAAACGCGTAGTACATAAATGTATGGGCCACATGTCTGAGGCAGTACAGGAGGGCTCCCAAACTGACCAAATGTTTTCTCTGCAAGGTCAAAGGAAAATGGAAAAGCCTCCCCATTGTCTTTTCCTTTACAAATCCTGTCTTAAGGGTATGTCTGTGTATGAATAGGGTGAGCCTGTGACCTGGCTCAGGGATCTTGTGTCCCCCATAAGGGAATAAGGGCAGATTTTCGTTTATTACAATAGCATCCCAAAAATGTCATTGCAAATCTGTAACTTTTGTTTTGTAATCCTCACTTTGAGTGACTTCTGGAATTCTGCCCAACATACAGCTTTGCACATGGGCACCTAAATACCACAAGCAGAATTATAGCTGGTGGAATATCGAGACATAAAGTTCCTATTATCCACCTAGTGGACAATCTCTGTAGTTTCTAAGCTTTAAACGCAACATGTGAAGGCGTCCACATTTGTAATTTCCAATTGGATCTTGTCCATTGGTCCTACAAAAACCCACATTAGGAATTCTTTGACATCCTGGTTAGTCTTGTACAACGTGCCTTTCCCTGTTTACAATTTGTTTGGTGCTATAGGCTAAATGATTGGATTTCAACGATAAAAAATCTATCCGCTTTGATATCTGAGGGTGCTGTTCACAACAAGTGTGTGTCCCTCATTTTACTTCTGAACATTTTTGGTGACAATGGACTGTAAGTGCGAACTGTTTCCATTGAAAACCACCGGTCACAAAAATCCTTTTAAAGACATTATGACTGGACAATAAGTACTGTAATATCAATGATTTTACAATTTAAAATGGACATGCGGTATGATGATAAACAATTGAAGGGGGAAGTCAACTCTATTCTTTTCTCTGTGTTTGAATATGTATTGTTTTTGTGTGTGCTGTTTTTGGAAAATTAATAAAATATTTTAAAAAAAGAAAACCACCGGTCACATTGTTATAGGAAAATCCTTGGGCTCACTTGGATTTCCAAACAAAGACAGCAGGCAGGAATATAGGAGCTGTTAACAGAGAAATCTGAGGGCTCCCTTGGACAAAAAAACAAGGACGCCAGCCAGGTATACCAGAGCAAAACAGCAGCCAGTAGGCTTGGCCTTTATTGAACAGGACTCCCACCTGCCACAAGGTGGACTCCCACCTGCCACAAGGTGGACTCCCACCTGCCACAAGGTGGACTCCCACCTGCCACAAGGTGCAACATCTAAAGGCTACAGGCTCCCCATCCTCTGGGCTGTACTCATCAGCAGTGGCTGTCCAGAATTTCAGGAAAGGGTCTCTCCTTCCCAGCCCTGCCCGAAGATGCTGAGGACTGAACCTGGGGCATTGGGAGGCAGTGTGGTGTAGTGGTTAGACCTGGTCCAAATCCCCGCTCGGCCATGAAGCTCACCGGGCCACCTTGGGGGCTGGTCACTGCCTCTCAGCCTGACAGGGTCACTGTGAGGAATCAATGAAGTGGGGGAGGGCCATTTATGCCACCTTGAGACCTTGAGGGGGGAAAATTATATATAAATGCAATAAATAGTCATAATCCTGCACAGAAGCATCATGGGATCATAGAACTGCGGAGTTGGAAGGGGCCACGAGGGTCATCTAGTCCAGTGTTTCCCAACCTTTTTTGGGCAAAGGCACACTTGTTTGATGAAAAAAATCTTGAGGCACACCACCATTACAGCCCCGTGACGTCAGCGCGCAGCGTCACGCCGGGAGGGAAGGGCGCCGGGGCGCTGCTGCTGCTGCTGCTGCCGCCGCTCCCGGCAGGCATGGGCCCAGCTGAGGCGGCGGCGGCTGTTGTGGTGGTGGCGGCGATAGCGGGCGGAGGAGGGGGCGGCGGCAGGGCCGAGGTGGCCGGCGGCGGCGGGGGAGGCGGCAGCGGGTGGAGCAGGAGGGCGGCCGAGGCCGGTGAGGGAGTAGGGTTGCCCGGGGCTTGAGGAGCCGTCGCTGGGAGTTGCTGCTGCTGTTGTTGCTGCTGCTGCCCGGACATGCCGGCCTCCTCCTCGTCCGCTGTCTCGCGCTCCTCCCTTTTGCGCGCGCTGCCCCGCCGCCCCATTGGCCGGGTCCTGTCAGCTGATCCTGTGTTATTTCCTGTGTGTGTGTGTGTGAGGGGAGAATGGAGAGAGAAACCTCGGCACCACCACCGCGGAGCCGCCCCTGGCTCGACGCGGATCCTCGCCGCCGCCCCGCCTCTCGCCGCCCGACTCGCCCGCCTCCCTCCCACGGCACACCAGACACTAGTGTGCCGCGGAACACCGGTTGGGAAACACTGATCTAGTCCAGCCCCCTGCAATGCAGGAATCTTCTGCCCAGCATGGAACTCGAACCCACAACCCTGACATTAACAGTCACATGTTCTACCGATTGGCTTCGGCCCCTTCCTCACCTGTTGGTATTGTAAACAAAAAATCTGCCCTTTTTCCCTTATGGGGTGTCCAAGAGCCCATACAGAGTCCTTAAGTGGGTTCCCTATTGGTAGGAGAAAATAACAGAGGCCAACCAGAGAATATTTGAGAAGCAAAGCAGCTAGTAAGCCTGATCTTTATTGATCTGTTGCAACAGGGTCCTCACTCACCACACGCAGGAGGGACCCAGAACAATGGTGTGCAAGTTCTTATATAGACATTTTAAATTCCCTGCCCTGGAGCTCAAGACCACCCCTCCATACATCCTACATACATCACAGAAGGGGTGTAACCCAAGATCCCCCCCCCCAGATACATCATACCTATATCACAGGAAAGGTGGTCTACAGCAGAAATCTCAGTGCGTTATCTCCTGTCTGGCAGATTACCTGTTAATGCTCACTTGATCGGATACCCTGGGGAGCCTGGCCAGTCTTTTGTAATGATAAATACTTAGTTCCTGAGCCAGGTCACAGGCTCACCCTATTCAAACACAGACATACCCTTAAGACAGGATTTTTGAAGGAAAAGACAACGGGGAGGCTTTTCCCTTTTCCTTTGACCTTGCAGAGAAAACATTTGGTCTGTTTGGGAACAAAAAATGGTTTCAGGTTGGTCTTCCTGTGCTGATCTATGTATGTGCTTGTTTGGTACATTTATGAACATTTAATATATATCTAAGACCTTAAAATTCTTATCACATTGGAAACAGATTCCACAGCTGACCATCCCTACCTCTGGGGTTGGGCTAGATGACCCTCAGGGTCCCTTCCAATTCTATGATTCTGATTCAACCTTGCTGCCGTTCTTTTCCGATCTCTCTTTGCAGCTTTGAGCTCTGCAGAGAGACGGCCGACTGGCTCCTGGCTCGGACCAGGCAGCGCCCCAGAATCGCCATCATCTGTGGCTCTGGACTGGGACCCCTCGCTGACAGCTTGAAGAACCCAGAGTCTTTCAAGTACATGGACATCCCCAACTTCCCGCACAGCACAGGTATGGAGAACATAGCTGTCAACCGTCCCTTATTTGGCGGAAAAGTCCCTTTTCCCAGCGCTGTGTCCCGCTGCTGTCCCTTATTGATGATGTCCCTTAAATTTCCCAGGTTTCAAAGGAAGCAGCTCCTCTCCCTCCCTCTCTGCTGGCCAGGGAGGAGGGAGGCTCCAACTGTGTTGCTTGGCTGCGTTGCTCACCCAATAAGGAGTCTAAGAACGACTTGGGGGGGGGTGGAGCTTGCATGCCTTGTGCCGATCAAATCGGCCGCGTTGCCTGGGGACTCGCCTTTGCTCAGCGCTTCCCAGCAGAGAGGTGACACTGGTTTTCCTTGCTGCATCCCCTTTGCCGGGTTGCTGCGCTGTGGGAACCACCGCTTGAGGCTTCGTTTGGCTGCTGGCTGGGCTTTCTGCGTTTGGCTTGGAGGGGCTCAGAAGTTGAACATACCTGTGTTTGGAAAATCCTTTATTTTGGCTGCTGATCCCTTATTTTTGAGGCTGCTGGTCCCTTATTTTCAAATCTGTAAGTTGACAGCTATGATTGAGAACTATCCTTGCTGTGTGCCGCTGCTCTGCAATTCCTCCCAGGGTCTTTTCATGCCGTCCTGGGACCTCGGGTCTGCTTCCTCGCTGGCCAGCCGGAACTGATTGTGCATGAATTGTGCAGATTGTGATCTGGTTTCTTTCCGCAGGGCCTGTAAGACAGAGTTGTTCCGCCTGGCCTTTGGCTTGGAGTCAATTTCATTCCCTTCCTCTTTCTTTTTTCCTTTCTCCTCCTGTGATGAGGCTGCATTTTAATGTTTTAATGTTGTGTTCTAATCTTGTTTTTAAGTTGTATTCATTCAACTTGTTTTTATTATCGGTTGTTAGCCGCCCTGAGCCCGGCTTTGGCTGGGGAGGGTGGGGTATAAATAAAATTTATTATTATTATTATTATTAAGCAGAAAAAAACTGCAACAAGAGATCAGCTCCATGTTTTGGGACTGGGTGGGCTGTCGGCTTAGCTTGAGGGCATTTTCACCCAGGGTGCTAAAATCCCGCTTTGCATTTCTGAAGCCTCCACATGTGAATGGGAAACCCATTATAGCAAGGATCTACCTCTGAGTTAAAAATAGCGGTATCTGGCTACCCTCTTGTGGCGAAATGGACACATCTGCACTTTTATGATGATGCATGGCAGAGCGTATGTGAATTTTCCTACCTGGTAGTGCAAAAGCTGTGTAGGTAACTGGAGGGTTTGTGTGTTTAGAGACAGAGAGACAGCAGGGACTCTGAGATAATGTTAGGAACCTAGGCTCATTATTGTGCAATGATGAATTCACCCGGGTCCAAGAGCTTTTCTTGTCATTCCACAGCTGTGGCTTGTGAAAACCTGATCTTACCCATGGAATGCGGAC